>NW_027479158.1:0-204868 GCF_051014685.1 Ptiloglossa arizonensis | reverse complement strand
TTAAGTCATTCCGTTCTCGAGATATGGGAGTTTGAAGCCAAGAAATGGTTGAGAAGGCAAAAATTATTCGCAATTCTGCTGCTCCAAACGCTTAACCAGAATGGGCCTAGGAAAAAATACACATACCGCTGTATCGGGCGAGTTTCTACTTTCAGATGCAACAAGGAATTTTTGGGTCAGGGTCAATCCGTCGCGAGACTATGGGTGTTTGAAGCCAAGAAATGGTTGAGGAAGGCAAAAAATTTTTCGCACTTCTGCTGCTCCAAACGCTCAACAGAATGGCCTAGGGAGGAAAATACACATACCGTTGTAATCGGGCTAGTTTCTACTTTCAGATGCAATAGGATTTTTGGGTTAGGTCAATCCGTTCGCGAGATATGCGAGTTTTGAAGCCAAGGAATGTTTGAGAAGGCAAAAAATTTTTCGCAATTCTGCTGCTCCAAACGCTAACCAGAATGGCCTAGTGAAAAAATCAAATACCGTGTAATCGGGGCGAGCTCTACTTTCCAGATGCAATAGGAATTGTTGGGTAGGTCAATCCGTCGCGAGATATGGAGTTTGAAGCCAAGAACTGGTTGAGAAGGCAAAAATTTTTTCGCAATTCTGCTGCTCCAAACGCTTAACCAGAATGGACTAGGGAAAAAATACACATACCGCTGTATCGACGAGTTCCTACTTCAGGACGCTACAGGAATTTTTGGGTTAGGTCAATCCGTTCGCGAGATATGGAGGTTTGAAGCCAAGAAATGGGTTGAGAAGGCTAAAAATTATTCGCAATTCTGCTTGCTCCACAAAACGCTTAACAGAATGGCCTAGGGAAAAAAAATACACATACCGCTGTAATCGGCGAGTTTCTACTTTCAGATGCAATCAGGAATATTTGGGTTAGGTCAATCCGTTCGCGAGATATGGGAGTTTGAAGCAAGAAATGGTGAGAAGTCAAAAATTTTTCGCAATTCTGCTGCTCCAAACGCTTAACCAGAATGGCCTAGGGAAAAAATACACAATATCGTTGTAATCAGGCGAGTTTCTACTTTCAGACGCTACAGGAAGTTTTGGGTTAGGTAAATCCGTTCGCGAGATATGGGAGTTTGAAGCTAAAGAAAATGGTGAGAAGACAACAATTTTTCAGCAATCTGCTGCTCCAAACGCTACCAGAATGGTCTGGGGAAAAAATACACATACCGTTGTAATCGGGCGAGTTTCTACTTCCAGGACGCTCAGGAATTTTGGGTTAGGTCAATCCGGTCGCGAGATATTGGAGTTTGAAGCCAAGAAATGGTTGAGAAGGTAAAAATTTTTCGCACTTCCTGCTGCTCCAAACGCTTAACCAGAATGGACTGGGAAAAATACACTACCGTATGTATCGGGCGAGTTTCTACTTCCAGACGCTACAGGAATTTTGGGCTAGGTCAATCCGTTCGCGAGATATGGAGTTTGAAGCTAAGAAATGGTTGAGAGACAAAAATTTTCGCACTCTGCTGCTCCAAACGCTTAACCATGAAGCCTAGGAAAAATACACACCGTTGTAATCGGGCGAGTTTCTACGTCCCAGACGCTAGCAGAATATTTGGGTTAGTATCAATCCGTTCGCGGATATGGGAGTTTGAAGCCAAGAAATGGTTGAGAAGCGCAAAAAATTTTTCGCAATTCTGCTGCTCCAACGCATAACCAGAATGGCCTAGGGAAGAAATACACATACCGTTGTAATCGTGCGTGTTTCTACTTTCAGATGCAATAGGATTTTTGGGTGGGTTAGGTCAATCCGTTCGCGAGGATATGGGAGTTGAATCAAGAAATGGTTGAGAAGGCAAAGAATTTTTCGCAATTCTGCTGCTCCAAACGCTTAACCGAATGGCCCTAGGAAAAAATCACACAACCGTTGTGAATCGGGGCGAGTTTCTACTTTTCAGATGCAATAGGAATTTTTGGTTAGTCAATCCGTTTCGCGAGATATGGGGAGTTTGAATCCAAGAATGGTTGAGAGGGCAACAATTTTTCGCAATTCTGCTGCTCCAAACGCTTTAACCGAAATCCCCTAGGGAAAAAATACACATACCGTATGTAATCGGGCGAGTTTCTACTTTCAGATGCAATAGGAATTTTTGGGTTAGGTCAATTCGTTTCGCGAGATATGGGAGTTTGAAGCCTAGAAATGGTTGGAGAAGGCAAAAATTTTTCGCAATTCTGCGAATCCAAACGCTTAACCAGAATGGCCTAGGGAGAGAAATACACATCACGTTGTAATCGGGCTAGGTTTCTACTTACCGAGGCAATAGGTACTTTGGGTTAGGTCAATCCGTTCGCGAGATATGCGAGTGTGAAGCTAAGAAATGGTTGAGATGAGGCAAACAATTTTTCGCAATTCAGCCTGCTCCAAACGCTTAACCAGAATGGCCCTAGGGAAAAAATACACATACCGTTGTAATCGGGCGAGTTTTCTACTTTCAGATGGCAATAGGAAATTTTGGGTATAGGTCAATCGCGTTCGCGAGATAGGGAGTTTGAAGCCAGAAATGTTGAGAAGGCAAAAATTTTTCGCCATTCTGCTAATCCAAACGCTTAAGCCAGAATGGGCCTAGGGGAGAATACACATACCGTTGTAATCGGCGGAGTTTCTACTTTCAGATGCAACAGGTATATTTGGGGTTAGGTCAGTCCGTTCGCGAGATATGGGAGTTTGAAGCCAAGAAATGGTTTGAGAGGTAAAAAAATTTTTCGCAATTCTGCTGCTCAAACCGCTTAACCAGATTGGCCTAGGGAAAAATACACATATCGTGTAATCGGGCGAGTTTCTACTTTCAGATGCAACAGGAATATTTGGGTTAGGTCAGTCCCGGTCGCGAGATGTGGGAGTTTGAAGCCACGAAATGGTTGAGAAGGCAAAAAATTTTTCGCAATTCTGCTTGCTCCAACGCTTAACCAGAATGGCCTAGGGAAAAAATACACATATCGTTGTAATCGGGCGAGTTTCTACTTTCAGATGCAACAGGTATATTTGGGTTAGGTCAGTCCGTTCGCGAGATATGGGAGTTTGATAGGCCAGGAAATGGTTGAGAAGGCAAAAAATATTCGCAATTCTGTCGCTCCAAACGCATAACCAGAATGGCTCTAGGGAAAAAATACACATAGTCGTTGTAATCGGGCGAGTTTCTACTTCAGATGCAACAGGAAAATTTGGGTTAGGTCAGTCGTTCGCGAGATATGGGAGTTTGAAGCCAAGAAATGGTTGAGAAGTCAAAAAATTTTTCGCAATTCTGCTGCTCCACACGGCTTAACCAGATTGGCCTAGGGAAAAAAATACACATATCGTTGTAATCGGGCGAGTTTCTACTTTCAGATTGCAACGGAATATTTGGGTTAGGTCAGTCCGTTCGCGAGAATATGGGAGTTAGTGTAGAGCCAAGAAATGGTGAGAAGTCAAAAATTTTTTCGCAATTCTGCTGCTCCAAACGCTTATCCAGAATGGCCTAGGAAAAAATACACAATACCGTTGTAATCGGGGAGTTTCTACTTTCAGATGCAATAGGAATTTTTGGGTTAGGTCAATCCGTTCCGCGAGATATGGGTGTTTGAAGCCAAGAAATAGATTGAGAAGGCCAAAAATTTTTCGCAATTCTGATAATCCAAACGCTTAACCAAAATGGCCTAGGGGAGAAAATACACATACCGTTGTAATCGGGCTAGTTTCTACTTTCAGAGTAATACTAGGGCAGACATACTCTTGGGGTTGGTCAATCCGTTCGCGAGATATGGCGAGTTTGAGAAGCCAAGAAATGGTTGAGAAGGCAAAAAATTTTTCGCAATTCTGCTGCTCCAAACGCTTATCCAGATGGCCCAAGGAAAAAATACACATACCGTTGTAATCGGGCTAGTTTCCTACTTTCAGAGCCAATAGCATTTTGGGTTAGGTCAATACGTTCGCGAGATAGGGGAGTTTGAAGCCAAGAAATGTTGAGAGGCAAAAAATTTTTCGCAATTCTGCTGCTCCAAACGCTTAACCAGAATGGCCCAGGGAAAAAAAGACACATACCGTGTAATCGGGCGAGTTTTCTACTTGCAGGCGCACAGGAATTTTTGGGTTAGGTCAACATCGTTCGCGAGATATGGGAGTTGAAGCCAGAAATTGGTTGAGTAGGCAACCAAATTTTTCGCAATCTGCTGGCTCACAAACGGCTAACCAGAATGGCCTAGGGAAAAAATACACATACCGTTGTTATCGGGCGAGTCTCTACTTTCAGATGCAATAGGAATTTTGGGGTTAGCTCCAATCCGTTCGCGAGATATGGGAGTTTGAAGCTAAGAAAGGTTGAGAAAGACAAACAAAATTTTTCGCAATTCTGCTGCTCCAAACGCTTGACCAGAATGGGCTAGGGAAAAAATACACATACCGTTGTAATCGGGCGAGTTTCTATTCCAGGACGCTACAGGGAATTTTTGGGTTAGGTCAATCCGTTTCGCGAGATATGGGAGTTTGAAGCTAAGAAATGGTTGAGAAGACAAAAAATTTTCGACTTCTGCTGCTCCAAACGCTTAACCAGAATGGCCTTGGAAAAAATACTCACACCGTTGTAATCGGGCGAGTTTCAACTTCCAGACGCTACAGTAATATTTGGGTTAGGTCAATCCGTTCGCGAGATATGGGAGTTTGAAGCCAAGAAGATGGTTTGAGAAGGCAAAAAATTTTCGCAATTCTGCTGCTCCAAACGCTTAACCAGAATGGACTAGGGAAAAAATACACATACCGCTGTAATCGGACGAGTTCCTACTTCCAGACGCTACAGGAATTTTAGGGTAAGTCATTCCGTTCGCGGAGGTATGGGAGTTGAGGCAAGAAATTGGTTGAGAAGCAAAAAATTATTCGCCAATTCTGCTGCTCCAAACGCTTAACCAGAATGGCCTAGGGAAAAAATACACATACCGCTGTAATCGGGCGAGTTCTACTTCCAGATGCAACGGAATTTTTGGGTTAGGTCAATCCTTCGCGAGATATGGGTGTTTGAAGCCAAGAAATGGTTAGAAGGCAAAAAATTTTCGCACTTCTGCTGCCTCCAAACGCTTAACCAGAGATGGCCTAGGGAGAAAATACACATACCGTGTAATCGGGCTAGTTTCTACTTCAGATGCAATAGGAATTTTTGGTTAGGTCAATCCGTTCGCGAGATATGCGAGTTTGAAGCCAAGGAATGGTGAGAAAGGCAAAAATTTTTCGCAATTCTGCTGCTCCACACGCTTAACCAGAATGGCCTAGTGAAAAAATACAAATACCGTTGTAATCGGGCTGAGCTGTCTACTTTCAGATTGCAATAGAATTTTTGGGTTAGGTCAATCCGTTCGCCGAGATATGGAGTTTGAAGCCAAGAAATGGTTGAGAAGCAAAAATTTTTCGCCGAATTCTGCTTGCCTCCAAACGCATTAACCAGAATGGACTAGAAGAAAATACACATACCGCTGAATCGGACGAGTTCCTACTTCCAGACGCTACAGAATTTTTGGGTATAGGTCAATCCGTTCGCGAGATATGGGAGTTTGAAGCCAAGAAATGGGTATTGAGAAGGCAAAAAATTATTCGCAATTCTGCTGCTCCAAACGCTGGTAACCAGAATGGCCTAGGGAAAAAATACACCTACCGCTGTAATTCGGGCGAGTTTCTACTTCAGATGCAACAGGAATATATGGGTTAGGTCAATCCGATCGCGAGATATGGGAGTTGAAGCCAAGAAATGGTTGAGAAGTCAAAAAATTTTTCGCAATTTCTGCGTGCTCCAAACGCTTAACCAGAATGGCCTAGGGAAAAAATACACATATCGATTGTAATCAGGCGAGTTCTATACTTTCAGAGCCTACAGGAAGTTTTGGGTTAGGTAAATCCGTCGCGAGATATGGGAGTTTGGAAGCCAAGAAATGGTTGAGAAGTAAAAAATTTTTCGCACTTCTTCTGCTCCAAACGCTTAACCAGAATGGCCTTGGGGAAAAAATACACATACGTTGTCAACGGGCGAGTTTCTACTTTCAGATTGCAATAGGGGAAATTTTTTTTTGGGTTAGGTCCAATCCGTTCGCGAGAGATATGGAGTTTGAAGCTAAGAAACGGTTGAGGAGACAACAAATTTTTCGCACTTCTGCTGCTCCAAACGCATAACCAGAATGGCCTAGGGGAAGAAATACACATACCGTTGTAATCGGGCGAGTTTCTACTTTCAGATGCAATAGAATTTTTTGGGTTACGTCAATCCGGTCGCGAGATATGGGAGTTTGAAAGCCAAAGAATGGTTGAGAAGGCAAAAAAATTTTTCCGCAATTCTGCTGCTCCAAACGCTTAACCAGAAATGGCCTAGGGAAAAAATACACAATATCGTTTGTAATCGGGCGAGTTTCTACTTTCTAGATGCAACAGGAATATTTGGGTTAGGTCAGTCCGTTCGCGAGATATGGGAGTTTGAAGCCCAGAAATGGTTGAGAAGGCAAAAAACATTATTCGCAATTCTGCTGCTCCAAACGCTAACCAGAATGGTCCTAGGGGAAAAAATACACTATATCGTTGTAATCGGGCGAGTTTCCTACTATCAGATGAAAACAGGAATATTTGGTTTAGGTCAGTCCGTTCGTCGAGATATGGGGAGATTGAAGCCAAGAAATGGTTGAGAAGTCAAAAAATTTTCGCAATTCTGCTGCTCCAAGCGCTTACCCAGAATGGCCTGGGGAAAAAATACACATATCTTTGTAATCGGGCGAGTTTCTACTTTCAGATGCAACAGGGAATATTTGGGTTAGGTCGTCCGTCGCGAGATATGGGAGTTTGAAGCACAAGAAGTGGTTGAGAAGTCAAAATTTTTTCCGCAACCTGCTGCTCCAAACGCTTATCCAGAATGGCTCCTAGGGAAAAAAATACACTACCGTTGTAATTCGGGCGAGTTTTCTACTTTCAGATGCAATAGGAATTTTTGGGTTAGGTCAATCCGTTTCGCGAGATATGGGAGTTTGAAGCCAAGAAATGATTGAGAAGGCAAAAAAAATTTTTCGTAATTCTGATAATCCAAAACGCTTACCAAAATGGCCTAGGGAGAAAATACACCATACCGTTGTAATCGGGCTAGTTTCTACTTTTCAGAGCCAATAGGAAATTTTTGGGTTAGGGGTCAATCGTTCGCGAGGATATTGGGAGTTGAAGCCAAGAAATGGTGAGAAGTCAAAAATTTTTTCTCGCAAATCCAGCTGCTCCAAACGCTTATCCAGAATGGCCTAGGGAAAAAATACACATACCGTTGTAATCGGGCTAGTTTCTACTTTCAGATGCAATAGGAATTTTTGGGTTAGGTCAATCCGTTCGCGAGATATGGAGTTTGAAGCCAAGAAATGATTGAGAGGCAAAAAATTTTTCGTAATTCTGAATAATCCAAACGCTTAACCAAAATGGCCTACGGGGAGGCAAATCACATTACCGTTGTAATCGGGCTAGGTTTCTACTTTCAGAGCCAATAGGAATTTTCTGGGTTAGGTCAATCCGTCGCGAGATATGGGAGTTTGAACCAAGAAATGGTTGAGAAGGCAAAAAATGTTTCCGCAATTCTGCTGCTCAAAACGCTTATACCAGAATGGCCTAGGGGAAAAAATACACATACCGTTGTTATCGGGCGAGTCTCTACTTTCAGATGCAATAGAGATTTTGGGGTTAGCTCAATCCGTTCGCGAGATATGGGTGTTTGAAGCCAAAGAAATGGTTGAGAAGGCCAAAAAATTTTTCGCACTTCTGCTGCTCCAAACGCTTAACCAGAATGGCCTAGGGAAAAATACACATACCGCTGTAATCGGGCGAGTTTCTACTTTCAGATGCAACAGAATTTTTGGGTTAGGTCAATCCGTTCGCGAGATATGGGTGTTTGAGCCAAGAAATGGTTGAGAAGGCAAAAAATTTTTTCGCACTTCATGCTGCTCCAAACGCTTAACCAGAATGGCCTAGGGAAAAAATGACACATATCGTTGTAATCGGGCGAGTTTCTACTTTCAGATGCAACAGGAATATTTGGGTCTAGGTCAGTCCGTTCGCGAGATATGGGAGTTTGAAGCCAAGAAATGGTTGAGAAGTCAAAAAATTTTTCGCAATTCTGCTGTCTCCAAACGCCTTAACCAGAATGGCCTGGGGAAAAAAATACACATATCGTTGTAATCGGGCGAGTTTCTACTTTCAGATGCAACAGGAATATTTGGGTTTAGGTCAGTCCGTTCGCGAGATATGGGAGTTTGAAGCCAAGAAATCGGTTGCGAAGTCAAAAAATTTTTCGCAATCCCTGCTGCTCCAAAACGCTTATCCAGAATGGCCTAGGGAAAAAAAAATACACATACCGCTGTAATCGGGCGAGTTTCTTACTTTCAGATGCAATAGGAATTTTTGGGTTAGGGTCAATCCGTTCGCGAGATATGGAGTTTGAAGACAAGAAATGATTGAGAAGGCAAAAATTTTTCGCAATTCTGATAATCCAAACGCTTAACCAAAATGGCCTAGGGAGAAAATACACATATCGTTGTAATCGGGCGAGTTTCTACTTTCAGATGGCAACAGGAATATTTGGGTTAGGTCAGTCCGTTCGCGAGATATGGGAGTTTGAAGCCAAGAAATGGTTGAGAAGTCAAAAATTTTTTCGCAATCCTGCTGCTCCAAACGCTTATCCAGAATGGCCTAGGGAAAAAATACACATACCGCTGTAATCGGGCGAGTTTCTTACTTTCAGATGCAATAGGAATTTTTGGGGTTAGGTCAATCCGTTCGCGAGATATGGGAGTTTGAAGCCAAGAAATGATTGAGAAGGCAAAAAATTTTTTCGCAATTATGATTATGCCAAACGCTTAACCAAAATGGCCTAGGGAGAAAATACACATACCGTTGTAATCGGGCGAGTTTCTACTTCCAGACGCTACAGGAATTTTTGGGTTAGGTCAATCCGTTCGCGAGATATGGGAGTTTGAAGCTAAGAAATGGTTGAGAAGACAAAAAATTTTCGCACTTCTGCTGCTCCAAACGCTTAACCCAGAATGGCCTAGGGAAAAATACACACACCGTTGTAATCGGGCGAGTTTCTACTTCCAGACGCTACAGTAATATTTGGGTCATAGGTAATCCGTTCGCGAGATATGGGAGTTTGAAGCCAAGAAATGGTTGAGAAGGCAAAAAATTTTTCGCAATTCTGCTGCTCCCAAACGCTTAACCCAGAATGGATAGGGAAAAAAATACACATACCGCTGTAATCGGACGAGTTCCTACTTCCAGACGCTACAGGAATTTTTGGGTTAGGTCTTTCCGTTCGCGAGATATGGGAGTTTGAAGCCAAGAAATGGTTGAGAAGGCAAAAAATTATTCGCAATTCTGCTGCTCCAAACGCTTAACCAGAATGGCCTAGGGAAAAAATACACATACCGCTGTAATCGGGCGAGTTTCTACTTTCAGATGCAACAGGAATTTTTGGGTTAGGTCAATCCGTTCGCGAGATATGGGTGTTTGAGCCAAGAAATGGTTTGAGAAGGCAAAAAATTTTTCGCACTTCTGCTGCTCCAAACGCTTAACCAGAATGGCCTAGGGAGAAAATACACATACCGTTGTAATCGGGCTAGTTTCTACTTTCAGATGCAATAGGAATTTTTGGGTTAGGTCAATCCGGTTCGCGAGATATGCGAGTTTGAAGCCAAGGAATGGTTTGAGAAGGCAAAAAATTTTTCGCAATTTTGCTGCTCCAAACGCTTAACCAGAATGGCCTAGTGAAAAAATACAAATACCGTTGTAATCGGGCGAGCTTCTACTTTCAGATGCAATAGGAATTTTTGGGTTAGGTCAATCCGTCGCGAGATATGGGAGTTTGAAGCCAAGAAATGGTTGAGAAGGCAAAAATTTTTCGCAATTCTGCTGCTCCAAACGCTTAACCAGAATGGACTAGGGAAAAAATACACATACCGCTGTAATCGGACGAGTTCCTACTTCCAGACGCTACAGGAATTTTTGGGTTAGGTCAATCCGTTCGCGAGATATGGGAGTTTGAAGCCAAGAAATGGTTGAGAAGGCAAAAAATTATTCGCAATTCTGCTGCTCCAAACGCTTAACCAGAATGGCCTAGGGAAAAAATACACATACCGCTGTAATCGGGCGAGTTTCTACTTTCAGATGCAATAGGAATTTTTGGGTTAGGGTCAATCCGTTCGCGAGATATGGGAGTTTGAAGCCAAGAAATGATTGAGAAGGCAAAAAATTTTTCGCAATTCTGATAATCCAAACGCTTAACCAAAATGGCCTAGGGAGAAAATACACATACCGTTGTAATCGGGCGAGTTTCTACTTCCAGACGCTACAGGAATTTTTGGGTTAGGTCAATCCGTTCGCGAGATATGGGAGTTTGAAGCTAAGAAATGGTTGAGAAGACAAAAAATTTTCGCACTTCTGCTGCTCCAAACGCTTAACCAGAATGGCCTAGGGAAAAAATACACACACCGTTGTAATCGGGCGAGTTTCTACTTCCAGACGCTACAGTAATATTTGGGTTAGGTCAATCCGTTCGCGAGATATGGGAGTTTGAAGCCAAGAAATGGTTGAGAAGGCAAAAAATTTATCGCAATTCTGCTGCTCCAAACGCTTAACCAGAATGGACTAGGGAAAAAATACACATACCGCTGTAATCGGACGAGTTCCTACTTCCAGACGCTACAGGAATTTTTGGGTTAGGTCATTCCGTTCGCGAGATATGGGAGTTTGAAGCCAAGAAATGGTTGAGAAGGCAAAAAATTATTCGCAATTCTGCTGCTCCAAACGCTTAACCAGAATGGCCTAGGGAAAAAATACACATACCGCTGTAATCGGGCGAGTTTCTACTTTCAGATGCAACAGGAATTTTTGGGTTAGGTCAATCCGTTCGCGAGATATGGGTGTTTGAAGCCAAGAAATGGTTGAGAAGGCAAAAAATTTTTCGCACTTCTGCTGCTCCAAACGCTTAACCAGAATGGCCTAGGGAGAAAATACACATACCGTTGTAATCGGGCTAGTTTCTACTTTCAGATGCAATAGGAATTTTTGGGTTATGTCAATCCGTTCGCGAGATATGCGAGTTTGAAGCCAAGGAATGGTTGAGAAGGCAAAAAATTTTTCGCAATTTTGCTGCTCCAAACGCTTAACCAGAATGGCCTAGTGAAAAAATACAAATACCGTTGTAATGGGGCGAGCTTCTACTTTCAGATGCAATAGGAATTTTTGGGTTAGGTCAATCCGTTCGCGAGATATGGGAGTTTGAAGCCAAGAAATGGTTGAGAAGGCAAAAATTTTTTCGCAATTCTGCTGCTCCAAACGCTTAACCAGAATGGACTAGGGAAAAAATACACATACCGCTGTAATCGGACGAGTTCCTACTTCCAGACGCTACAGGAATTTTTGGGTTAGGTCAATCCGTTCGCGAGATATGGGAGTTTGAAGCCAAGAAATGGTTGAGAAGGCAAAAAATTATTCGCAATTCTGCTGCTCCAAACGCTTAACCAGAATGTCCTAGGGAAAAAATACACATACCGCTGTAATCGGGCGAGTTTCTACTTTCAGATGCAACAGGAATTTTTGGGTTAGGTCAATCCGTTCGCGAGATATGGGAGTTTGAAGCTTAGAAATGGTTGAGAAGACAACAAATTTTTCGCAATTCTGCTGCTCCAAACGCTTGACCAGAATGGGCTAGGGAAAAAATACACATACCGCTGTAATCGGGCGAGTTTCTACTTTCAGATGCAACAGGAATTTTTGGGTTAGGTCAATCCGTTCGCGAGATATGGGCGTTTGAAGCTAAGAAATGGTTGAGTAGACAACAAATTTTTCGCACTTCTGCTGCTCCAAACGCTTAACCAGAATGGCCTAGGGAGAAAATACACATACCGTTGTAATCGGGCTAGTTTCTACTTTCAGATGCAATAGGAATTTTTGGGTTAGGTCAATCCGTTCGCGAGATATGCGAGTTTGAATCTAAGAAATGGTTGAAAAGACAACAAATTTTTCGCAATTCTGCTGCTCCAAACACTTAACCAGAATGGCCTAGGGAATAAATACACATACCGTTGTAATCGGGCTAGTTTCTACTTTCAGATGCAATAGGAATTTTTGGGTTAGGTCAATCCGTTCGCGAGATATGCGAGTTTGAAGCTAAGAAATGGTTGAAAAGACAACAAATTTTTCGCAATTCTGCTGATTCAAACGCTTAACCAGAATGGGCTGGGGAAAAAATACACATACCGTTGTAATCGGGCGAGTTTCTACTTTCAGACGCTACAGGAATTTTTGGGTTAGGTCAATCCGTTCGCGAGATATGGGAGTTTGAAGCCAAGAAATGGTTGAGAAGGCAAACAATTTTTCGCAATTCTGCTGCTCCAAACGCTTAACCAGAATGGCCTAGGGAAAAAATACACATACCGTTGTAATCGGGCGAGTTTATACTTTCAGACGCAACAGGAATTTTTGGGTTAGGTCAATCCGTTCGCGAGATATGGGAGTTTGAATCCAAGAAATGGATGAGAAGGCAAAAAATTTTTCGCAATTCTGCTGCTCCAAACGTTTAACCAGAATGGCCTAGGGAAAAAATACACATATCGTTGTAATCGGGCGAGTTTCTACTTTCAGATGCAACAGGAATATTTGGGTTAGGTCAGTCCGTTCGCGAGATATGGGAGTTTGAAGCCAAGAAATGGTTGAGAAGTCAAAAAATTTTTCGCAATTCTGCTGCTCCAAACGCTTAACCAGAATGGCCTAGGGAAAAAATACACATACCGCTGTAATCGGGCGAGATTCTACTTTCAGATGCAATTGGAATTTTTGGGTTAGGTCAATCCGTTTGCGAGATATGGGAGTTTGAAGCCAAGAAATGGTTGAGAAGGCAAAAAATTTTTCGCAATTCTGCTGCTCCAAACGCTTAACCAGAATGGCCTAGGGAATAAATACACATACCGTTGTAATCGGGCTAGTTTCTACTTTCAGATGCAATAGGAATTTTTGGGTTAGGTCAATCCGTTCGCGAGATATGCGAGTTTGAAGCTAAGAAATGGTTGAAAAGACAACAAATTTTTCGCAATTCTGCTGATTCAAACGCTTAACCAGAATGGGCTGGGGAAAAAATACACATACCGTTGTAATCGGGCGAGTTTCTACTTTCAGACGCTACAGGAATTTTTGGGTTAGGTCAATCCGTTCGCGAGATATGGGAGTTTGAAGCCAAGAAATGGTTGAGAAGGCAAACAATTTTTCGCAATTCTGCTGCTCCAAACGCTTAACCAGAATGGCCTAGGGAAAAAATACACATACCGTTGTAATCGGGCGAGTTTATACTTTCAGACGCAACAGGAATTTTTGGGTTAGGTCAATCCGTTCGCGAGATATGGGAGTTTGAATCCAAGAAATGGATGAGAAGGCAAAAAATTTTTCGCAATTCTGCTGCTCCAAACGTTTAACCAGAATGGCCTAGGGAAAAAATACACATATCGTTGTAATCGGGCGAGTTTCTACTTTCAGATGCAACAGGAATATTTGGGTTAGGTCAGTCCGTTCGCGAGATATGGGAGTTTGAAGCCAAGAAATGGTTGAGAAGTCAAAAAATTTTTCGCAATTCTGCTGCTCCAAACGCTTAACCAGAATGGCCTAGGGAAAAAATACACATACCGCTGTAATCGGGCGAGATTCTACTTTCAGATGCAATTGGAATTTTTGGGTTAGGTCAATCCGTTTGCGAGATATGGGAGTTTGAAGCCAAGAAATGGTTGAGAAGGCAAAAAATTTTTCGCAATTCTGCTGCTCCAAACGCTTAACCAGAATGGCCTAGGGAAAAAATACACATACCGCTGTAATCGGGCGAGTTTCTACTTTCAGATGCAACAGGAATTTTTGGGTTAGGTCAATCCGTTCGCGAGATATGGGTGTTTGAAGCCAAGAAATGGTTGAGAAGGCAAAAAATTTTTCGCACTTCTGCTGCTCCAAACGCTTAACCAGAATGGCCTAGGGAGAAAATACACATACCGTTGTAATCGGGCTAGTTTCTACTTTCAGATGCAATAGGAATTTTTGGGTTAGGTCAATCCGTTCGCGAGATATGCGAGTTTGAAGCCAAGGAATGGTTGAGAAGGCAAAAAATTTTTCGCAATTCTGCTGCTCCAAACGCTTAACCAGAATGGCCTAGTGAAAAAATACAAATACCGTTGTAATCGTGCGAGCTTCTACTTTCAGATGCAATAGGAATTTTTGGGTTAGGTCAATCCGTTCGCGAGATATGGGAGTTTGAAGCCAAGAAATGGTTGAGAAGGCAAAAATTTTTTCGCAATTCTGCTGCTCCAAACGCTTAACCAGAATGGACTAGGGAAAAAATACACATACCGCTGTAATCGGACGAGTTCCTACTTCCAGACGCTACAGGAATTTTTGGGTTAGGTCAATCCGTTCGCGAGATATGGGAGTTTGAAGCCAAGAAATGGTTGAGAAGGCAAAAAATTATTCGCAATTCTGCTGCTCCAAACGCTTAACCAGAATGGCCTAGGGAAAAAATACACATACCGCTGTAATCGGGCGAGTTTCTACTTTCAGATGCAACAGGAATTTTTGGGTTAGGTCAATCCGTTCGCGAGATATGGGAGTTTGAAGCTAAGAAATGGTTGAGAAGACAACAAATTTTTGGCAATTCTGCTGCTCCAAACGCTTGACCAGAATGGGCTAGGGAAAAAATACACATACCGCTGTAATCGGGCGAGTTTCTACTTTCAGATGCAACAGGAATTTTTGGGTTAGGTCAATCCGTTCGCGATATATGGGCGTTTGAAGCTAAGAAATGGTTGAGTAGACAACAAATTTTTCGCACTTCTGCTGCTCCAAACGCTTAACCAGAATGGCCTAGGGAGAAAATACACATACCGTTGTAATCGGGCTAGTTTCTACTTTCAGATGCAATAGGAATTTTTGGGTTAGGTCAATCCGTTCGCGAGATATGCGAGTTTGAATCTAAGAAATGGTTGAAAAGACAACAAATTTTTCGCAATTCTGCTGCTCCAAACACTTAACCAGAATGGCCTAGGGAATAAATACACATACCGTTGTAATCGGGCTAGTTTCTACTTTCAGATGCAATAGGAATTTTTGGGTTAGGTCAATCCGTTCGCGAGATATGCGAGTTTGAAGCTAAGAAATGGTTGAAAAGACAACAAATTTTTCGCAATTCTGCTGCTCCAAACGCTTAACCAGAATGGCCTAGGGAAAAAATACACATACCGCTGTAATCGGGCGAGTTTCTACTTTCAGATGCAACAAGAATTTTTGGGTTATGTCAATCCCTTCGCGAGATATGGGAGTTTGAAGCCAAGAAATGGTTGAGAAGGCAAAAAATTTTTCGCACTTCTGCTGCTCCAAACGCTTAACCAGAATGGCCTAGGGAGAAAATTCACATACCGTTGTAATCGGGCTAGTTACTACTTTCAGATGCAACAGGAACTTTGGGTTAGGTCAATCCGTTCGCGAGATATGGGAGTTTGAAGCTAAGAAATGGTTGAGAAGACAACAAATTTTTCGAACTTCTGCTGCTCCAAATGCTTAACCTGAATGGCCTAGGGAAAAAATACACATACCGTTGTTATCGGGCGAGTTTCTACTTTCAGATGCAATAGGAATTTTTGGGTTAGGTCAATCCGTTCGCGAGATATGGGAGTTTGAAGCTAAGAAATGGTTGAGAAGACAACAAATTTTTCGCAATTCTGCTGCTCCAAACGCTTGACCAGAATGGGCTAGGGAAAATATACACATACCGCTGTAATCGGGCGAGTTTCTACTTTCAGATGCAATAGGAATTTTTGGGTTAGGTCAATCCGTTCGCGAGATATGGGAGTTTGAAGCTAAGAAATGGTTGAGAAGACAACAAATTTTTCGCAATTCTGCTGCTCCAAACGCTTAACCAGAATGGCCTAGGGAGAAAATACACATACCGTTGTATTCGGGCTAGTTTCTACTTTCAGATGCAATAGGAATTTTTGGGTTAGGTCAATCCGTTCGCGAGATATGCGAGTTTGAAGCCAAGGAATGGTTGAGAAGGCAAAAAATTTTTCGCAATTCTGCTGCTCCAAACGCTTAACCAGAATGGCCTAGTGAAAAAATACAAATACCGTTGTAATCGGGCGAGCTTCTACTTTCAGATGCAATAGGAATTTTTGGGTTAGGTCAATCCGTTCGCGAGATATGGGAGTTTGAAGCCAAGAAATGGTTGAGAAGGCAAAAATTTTTTCGCAATTCTGCTGCTCCAAACGCTTAACCAGAATGGACTAGGGAAAAAATACACATACCGCTGTAATCGGACGAGTTCCTACTTCCAGACGCTACAGGAATTTTTGGGTTAGGTCAATCCGTTCGCGAGATATGGGAGTTTGAAGCCAAGAAATGGTTGAGAAGGCAAAAATTTTTTCGCAATTCTGCTGCTCCAAACGCTTAACCAGAATGGACTAGGGAAAAAATACACATACCGCTGTAATCGGGCGAGTTTCTACTTTCAGATGCAACAGGAATTTTTGGGTTAGGTCAATCCGTTCGCGAGATATGGGAGTTTGAAGCTAAGAAATGGTTGAGAAGACAACAAATTTTTCGCAATTCTGCTGCTCCAAACGCTTGACCAGAATGGGCTAGGGAAAAAATACACATACCGCTGTAATCGGGCGAGTTTCTACTTTCAGATGCAACAGGAATTTTTGGGTTAGGTCAATCCGTTCGCGAGATATGGGCGTTTGAAGCTAAGAAATGGTTGAGTAGACAACAAATTTTTCGCACTTCTGCTGCTCCAAACGCTTAACCAGAATGGCCTAGGGAGAAAATAACCATACCGTTGTAATCGGGCTAGTTTCTACTTTCAGATGCAATAGGAATTTTTGGGTTAGGTCAATCCGTTCGCGAGATATGCGAGTTTGAATCTAAGAAATGGTTGAAAAGACAACAAATTTTTCGCAATTCTGCTGCTCCAAACACTTAACCAGAATGGCCTAGGGAATAAATACACATACCGCTGTAATCGGGCGAGTTTCTACTTTCAGATGCAACAGGAATTTTTGGGTTATGTCAATCCCTTCGCGAGATATGGGAGTTTGAAGCCAAGAAGTGGTTGAGAAGGCAAAAAATTTTTCGCACTTCTGCTGCTCCAAACGCTTAACCAGAATGGCCTAGGGAGAAAATTCACATACCGTTGTAATCGGGCTAGTTACTACTTTCAGATGCAATAGGAACTTTGGGTTAGGTCAATCCGTTCGCGAGATATGGGAGTTTGAAGCTAAGAAATGGTTGAGAAGACAACAAATTTTTCGAACTTCTGCTGCTCCAAATGCTTAACCTGAATGGCCTAGGGAAAAAATACACATACCGTTGTTATCGGGCGAGTTTCTACTTTCAGATGCAATAGGAATTTTTGGGTTAGGTCAATCCGTTCGCGAGATATGGGAGTTTGAAGCTAAGAAATGGTTGAGAAGACAACAAATTTTTCGCAATTCTGCTGCTCCAAACGCTTGACCAGAATGGGCTAGGGAAAATATACACATACCGCTGTAATCGGGCGAGTTTCTACTTTCAGATGCAATAGGAATTTTTGGGTTAGGTCAATCCGTTCGCGAGATATGGGAGTTTGAAGCTAAGAAATGGTTGAGAAGACAACAAATTTTTCGCAATTCTGCTGCTCCAAACGCTTAACCAGAATGGCCTAGGGAGAAAATACACATACCGTTGTATTCGGGCTAGTTTCTACTTTCAGATGCAATAGGAATTTTTGGGTTAGGTCAATCCGTTCGCGAGATATGCGAGTTTGAAGCCAAGGAATGGTTGAGAAGGCAAAAAATTTTTCGCAATTCTGCTGCTCCAAACGCTTAACCAGAATGGCCTAGTGAAAAAATACAAATACCGTTGTAATCGGGCGAGCTTCTACTTTCAGATGCAATAGGAATTTTTGGGTTAGGTCAATCCGTTCGCGAGATATGGGAGTTTGAAGCCAAGAAATGGTTGAGAAGGCAAAAATTTTTTCGCAATTCTGCTGCTCCAAACGCTTAACCAGAATGGACTAGGGAAAAAATACACATACCGCTGTAATCGGACGAGTTCCTACTTCCAGACGCTACAGGAATTTTTGGGTTAGGTCAATCCGTTCGCGAGATATGGGAGTTTGAAGCCAAGAAATGGTTGAGAAGGCAAAAAATTATTCGCAATTCTGCTGCTCCAAACGCTTAACCAGAATGGCCTAGGGAAAAAATACACATACCGCTGTAATCGGGCGAGTTTCTACTTTCAGATGCAACAGGAATTTTTGGGTTAGGTCAATCCGTTCGCGAGATATGGGAGTTTGAAGCTAAGAAATGGTTGAGAAGACAACAAATTTTTCGCAATTCTGCTGCTCCAAACGCTTGACCAGAATGGGCTAGGGAAAAAATACACATACCGCTGTAATCGGGCGAGTTTCTACTTTCAGATGCAACAGGAATTTTTGGGTTAGGTCAATCCGTTCGCGAGATATGGGCGTTTGAAGCTAAGAAATGGTTGAGTAGACAACAAATTTTTCGCACTTCTGCTGCTCCAAACGCTTAACCAGAATGGCCTAGGGAGAAAATAACCATACCGTTGTAATCGGGCTAGTTTCTACTTTCAGATGCAATAGGAATTTTTGGGTTAGGTCAATCCGTTCGCGAGATATGCGAGTTTGAATCTAAGAAATGGTTGAAAAGACAACAAATTTTTCGCAATTCTGCTGCTCCAAACACTTAACCAGAATGGCCTAGGGAATAAATACACATACCGCTGTAATCGGGCGAGTTTCTACTTTCAGATGCAACAGGAATTTTTGGGTTATGTCAATCCCTTCGCGAGATATGGGAGTTTGAAGCCAAGAAGTGGTTGAGAAGGCAAAAAATTTTTCGCACTTCTGCTGCTCCAAACGCTTAACCAGAATGGCCTAGGGAGAAAATTCACATACCGTTGTAATCGGGCTAGTTACTACTTTCAGATGCAACAGGAACTTTGGGTTAGGTCAATCCGTTCGCGAGATATGGGAGTTTGAAGCTAAGAAATGGTTGAGAAGACAACAAATTTTTCGAACTTCTGCTGCTCCAAATGCTTAACCTGAATGGCCTAGGGAAAAAATACACATACCGTTGTTATCGGGCGAGTTTCTACTTTCAGATGCAATAGGAATTTTTGGGTTAGGTCAATCCGTTCGCGAGATATGGGAGTTTGAAGCTAAGAAATGGTTGAGAAGACAACAAATTTTTCGCAATTCTGCTGCTCCAAACGCTTGACCAGAATGGGCTAGGGAAAATATACACATACCGCTGTAATCGGGCGAGTTTCTACTTTCAGATGCAATAGGAATTTTTGGGTTAGGTCAATCCGTTCGCGAGATATGGGAGTTTGAAGCTAAGAAATGGTTGAGAAGACAACAAATTTTTCGCAATTCTGCTGCTCCAAACGCTTAACCAGAATGGCCTAGGGAGAAAATTCACATACCGTTGTAATCGGGCTAGTTACTACTTTCAGATGCAACAGGAACTTTGGGTTAGGTCAATCCGTTCGCGAGATATGGGAGTTTGAAGCTAAGAAATGGTTGAGAAGACAACAAATTTTTCGAACTTCTGCTGCTCCAAATGCTTAACCTGAATGGCCTAGGGAAAAAATACACATACCGTTGTTATCGGGCGAGTTTCTACTTTCAGATGCAATAGGAATTTTTGGGTTAGGTCAATCCGTTCGCGAGATATGGGAGTTTGAAGCTAAGAAATGGTTGAGAAGACAACAAATTTTTCGCAATTCTGCTGCTCCAAACGCTTGACCAGAATGGGCTAGGGAAAATATACACATACCGCTGTAATCGGGCGAGTTTCTACTTTCAGATGCAATAGGAATTTTTGGGTTAGGTCAATCCGTTCGCGAGATATGGGAGTTTGAAGCTAAGAAATGGTTGAGAAGACAACAAATTTTTCGCAATTCTGCTGCTCCAAACGCTTGACCAGAATGGGCTAGGGAAAATATACACATACCGCTGTAATCGGGCGAGTTTCTACTTTCAGATGCAACAGGAATTTTTGGGTTAGGTCAATCCGTTCGCGGGATATGGGCGTTTGAAGCTAAGAAATGGTTGAGTAGACAACAAATTTTTCGCACTTCTGCTGCTCCAAACGCTTAACCAGAATGGCCTAGGGAGAAAATACACATACCGTTGTAATCGGGCTAGTTTCTACTTTCAGATGCAATAGGAATTTTTGGGTTAGGTCAATCCGTTCGCGAGATATGGGAGTTTGAAGCCAAGAAATGGTTGAGAAGGTTAAAAATTTTTCGCAATTCTGCTGGTCCAAACGCTTAACCAGAATGGCCTAGGGAAAAAATACACATACCGTTGTAATCGGGCGAGTTTCTACTTTCAGATGCAATTGGAATTTTTGGGTTAGGTCAATCCGTTCGCGAGATATGGGAGTTTGAAGCTAAGAAATGGTTGAGAAGACAACAAATTTTTCGCAATTCTGCTGCTCCAAACGCATAACCAGAATGGCCTAGGGAAGAAATACACATACCGTTGTAATCGGGCGAGTTTCTACTTTCAGATGCAATAGGAATTTTTGGGTTAGGTCAATCCGTTCGCGAGATATGGGAGTTTGAAGCCAAGAAATGGTTGAGAAGGCAAAAAATTTTTCGCAATTCTGCTGCTCCAAACGCTTAACCAGAATGGCCTCGGGAAAAAATACACATACCGCTGTAATCGGGCGAGTTTCTACTTTCAGATCCAATGGGAATTTTTGGGTTAGGTCAATCCGTTCGCGAGATATGGGAGTTTGAAGCCAAGAAATGGTTGAGAAGGCAAAAAATTTTTCGCAATTCTGCTGCTCCAAACGCTTAACCAGAATGGCCTAGGGAAAAAATACACATACCGTTGTAATCGGGCGAGTTTCTACTTTCAGACGCAACAGGAATTTTTGGTTAGGTCAATCCGTTCGCGAGATATGGGAGTTTGAATCCAAGAAATGAATGAGAAGGCAAAAAATTTTTCGCAATTCTGCTGCTCCAAACGCTTAACCAGAATGGCCTAGGGAAAAAATACACATACCGTTGTAATCGGGCGAGATTCTACTTTCAGATGCAATAGGAATTTTTGGGTTAGGTCAATCCGTTTGCGAGATATGGGAGTTTGAAGCCAAGAAATGGTTGAGAAGGCAAAAAATTTTTCGCAATTCTGCTGCTCCAAACGCTTAACCAGAATGGGCTGGGGAAAAAATACACATACCGTTGTAATCGGGCTAGTTTCTACTTTCAGATGCAATCGGAATTTTTGGGTTAGGTCAATCCGTTCGCGAGATATGGGAGTTTGAAGCCAAGAAATGGTTGAGAAGGCAAAAAATTTTTCGCAATTCTGCTGCTCCAAACGCTTAACCAGAATGGGCTGGGGAAAAAATACACATACCGTTGTAATCGGGCGAGTTTCTACTTTCAGACGCTACAGGAATTTTTGGGTTAGGTCAATCCGTTCGCGAGATGTGGGAGTTTGAAGCCAAGAAATGGTTGAGAAGGCAAACAATTTTTCGCAATTCTGCTGATCCAAACGCTTAACCAGAATGGGCTGGGGAAAAAATACACATACCGTTGTAATCGGGCGAGTTTCTACTTTCAGACGCTACAGGAATTTTTGGGTTAGGTCAATCCGTCCGCGAGATATGGGAGTTTGAAGCTAAGAAATGTTTGAGAAGACAACAAATTTTTCGCATTTCTGCTGCTCCAAACGCTTAACCAGAAGGGCCTAGGGAAAAAATACACATACCGTAGTAGTCGGGCGAGTTTCTACTTTCTGACGCAGCAGGAATTTTTGGGTTTGGTCAATCGTTTCGCGAAATATGGGACTTTGAAACTAAGAAATGGTTGAGAAGACAACAAATTTTTCGCAATTCTGCTGATTCAAACGCTTAACCAGAATGGGCTGGGGAAAAAATACACATACCGTTGTAATCGGGCGAGTTTCTACTTTCAGACGCTACAGGAATTTTTGGGTTAAGTCAATCCGTTCGCGAGATATGGGAGTTTGAAGCCAAGAAATGGTTGAGAAGGCAACAAATTTTTCGCACTTCTGCTGCTCCAAACGCTTAACCAGAATGGCCTAGGGAGAAAATACACATACCGTTGTAATCGGGCTAGTTTCTACTTTCAGATGCAATAGGAATTTTTGGGTTAGGTCAATCCGTTCGCGAGATATGCGAGTTTGAATCTAAGAAATGGTTGAAAAGACAACAAATTTTTCGCAATTCTGCTGCTCCAAACGCTTAACCAGAATGGCCTAGGGAAAAAATACACATACCGCTGTAATCGGGCGAGTTTCTACTTTCAGATGCAACAGGAATTTTTGGGTTAGGTCAATCCGTTCGCGAGATATGGGCGTTTGAAGCTAAGAAATGGTTGAGTAGACAACAAATTTTTCGCACTTCTGCTGCTCCAAACGCTTAACCAGAATGGCCTAGGGAGAAAATAACCATACCGTTGTAATCGGGCTAGTTTCTACTTTCAGATGCAATAGGAATTTTTGGGTTAGGTCAATCCGTTCGCGAGATATGCGAGTTTGAATCTAAGAAATGGTTGAAAAGACAACAAATTTTTCGCAATTCTGCTGCTCCAAACACTTAACCAGAATGGCCTAGGGAATAAATACACATACCGCTGTAATCGGGCGAGTTTCTACTTTCAGATGCAACAGGAATTTTTGGGTTATGTCAATCCCTTCGCGAGATATGGGAGTTTGAAGCCAAGAAGTGGTTGAGAAGGCAAAAAATTTTTCGCACTTCTGCTGCTCCAAACGCTTAACCAGAATGGCCTAGGGAGAAAATTGACATACCGTTGTAATCGGGCTAGTTACTACTTTCAGATGCAACAGGAACTTTGGGTTAGGTCAATCCGTTCGCGAGATATGGGAGTTTGAAGCTAAGAAATGGTTGAGAAGACTACAAATTTTTCGAACTTCTGCTGCTCCAAATGCTTAACCTGAATGGCCTAGGGAAAAAATACACATACCGTTGTTATCGGGCGAGTTTCTACTTTCAGATGCAATAGGAATTTTTGGGTTAGGTCAATCCGTTCGCGAGATATGGGAGTTTGAAGCTAAGAAATGGTTGAGAAGACAACAAATTTTTCGCAATTCTGCTGCTCCAAACGCTTGACCAGAATGGGCTAGGGAAAATATACACATACCGCTGTAATCGGGCGAGTTTCTACTTTCAGATGCAATAGGAATTTTTGGGTTAGGTCAATCCGTTCGCGAGATATGGGAGTTTGAAGCTAAGAAATGGTTGAGAAGACAACAAATTTTTCGCACTTCTGCTGCTCCAAACGCTTAACCAGAATGGCCTAGGGAGAAAATTCACATACCGTTGTAATCGGGCTAGTTACTACTTTCAGATGCAACAGGAACTTTGGGTTAGGTCAATCCGTTCGCGAGATATGGGAGTTTGAAGCTAAGAAATGGTTGAGAAGACAACAAATTTTTCGAACTTCTGCTGCTCCAAATGCTTAACCTGAATTGCCTAGGGAAAAAATACACATACCGTTGTTATCGGGCGAGTTTCTACTTTCAGATGCAATAGGAATTTTTGGGTTAGGTCAATCCGTTCGCGAGATATGGGAGTTTGAAGCTAAGAAATGGTTGAGAAGACAACAAATTTTTCGCAATTCTGCTGCTCCAAACGCTTGACCAGAATGGGCTAGGGAAAATATACACATACCGCTGTAATCGGGCGAGTTTCTACTTTCAGATGCAATAGGAATTTTTGGGTTAGGTCAATCCGTTCGCGAGATATGGGAGTTTGAAGCTAAGAAATGGTTGAGAAGACAACAAATTTTTCGCAATTCTGCTGCTCCAAACGCTTGACCAGAATGGGCTAGGGAAAAAATACACATACCGCTGTAATCGGGCGAGTTTCTACTTTCAGATGCAACAGGAATTTTTGGGTTAGGTCAATCCGTTCGCGATATATGGGCGTTTGAAGCTAAGAAATGGTTGAGTAGACAACAAATTTTTCGCACTTCTGCTGCTCCAAACGCTTAACCAGAATGGCCTAGGGAGAAAATACACATACCGTTGTAATCGGGCTAGTTTCTACTTTCAGATGCAATAGGAATTTTTGGGTTAGGTCAATCCGTTTGCGAGATATGCGAGTTTGAATCTAAGAAATGGTTGAAAAGACAACAAATTTTTCGCAATTCTGCTGCTCCAAACACTTAACCAGAATGGCCTAGGGAATAAATACACATACCGTTGTAATCGGGCTAGTTTCTACTTTCAGATGCAATAGGAATTTTTGGGTTAGGTCAATCCGTTCGCGAGATATGGGAGTTTGAAGCCAAGAAATGGTTGAGAAGGCAAAAAATTTTTCGCAATTCTGCTGCTCCAAACGCTTAACCAGAATGGGCTGGGGAAAAAATACACATACCGTTGTAATCGGGCTAGTTTCTACTTTCAGATGCAATCGGAATTTTTGGGTTAGGTCAATCCGTTCGCGAGATATGGGAGTTTGAAGCTAAGAAATGGTTGAGAAGACAACAAATTTTTCGCAATTCTGCTGCTCCAAACGCATAACCAGAATGGCCTAGGGAAGAAATACACATACCGTTGTAATCGGGCGAGTTTCTACTTTCAGATGCAATAGGAATTTTTGGGTTAGGTCAATCCGTTCGCGAGATATGGGAGTTTGAAGCCAAGAAATGGTTGAGTAGACAACAAATTTTTCGCACTTCTGCTGCTCCAAACGCTTAACCAGAATGGCCTAGGGAGAAAATACACATACCGTTGTAATCGGGCTAGTTTCTACTTTCAGATGCAATAGGAATTTTTGGGTTAGGTCAATCCGTTCGCGAGATATGGGAGTTTGAAGCCAAGAAATGGTTGAGAAGGTTAAAAATTTTTCGCAATTCTGCTGGTCCAAACGCTTAACCAGAATGGCCTAGGGAAAAAATACACATACCGTTGTAATCGGGCGAGTTTCTACTTTCAGATGCAATTGGAATTTTTGGGTTAGGTCAATCCGTTCGCGAGATATGGGAGTTTGAAGCTAAGAAATGGTTGAGAAGACAACAAATTTTTCGCAATTCTGCTGCTCCAAACGCATAACCAGAATGGCCTAGGGAAGAAATACACATACCGTTGTAATCGGGCGAGTTTCTACTTTCAGATGCAATAGGAATTTTTGGGTTAGGTCAATCCGTTCGCGAGATATGGGAGTTTGAAGCCAAGAAATGGTTGAGAAGGCAAAAAATTTTTCGCAATTCTGCTGCTCCAAACGCTTAACCAGAATGGCCTCGGGAAAAAATACACATACCGCTGTAATCGGGCGAGTTTCTACTTTCAGATGCAATGGGAATTTTTGGGTTAGGTCAATCCGTTCGCGAGATATGGGAGTTTGAAGCCAAGAAATGGTTGAGAAGGCAAAAAATTTTTCGCAATTCTGCTGCTCCAAACGCTTAACCAGAATGGCCTAGGGAAAAAATACACATACCGTTGTAATCGGGCGAGTTTCTACTTTCAGACGCAACAGGAATTTTTGGTTAGGTCAATCCGTTCGCGAGATATGGGAGTTTGAATCCAAGAAATGAATGAGAAGGCAAAAAATTTTTCGCAATTCTGCTGCTCCAAACGCTTAACCAGAATGGCCTAGGGAAAAAATACACATACCGTTGTAATCGGGCGAGATTCTACTTTCAGATGCAATAGGAATTTTTGGGTTAGGTCAATCCGTTCGCGAGATATGGGAGTTTGAAGCCAAGAAATGGTTGAGAAGGTTAAAAATTTTTCGCAATTCTGCTGGTCCAAACGCTTAACCAGAATGGCCTAGGGAAAAAATACACATACCGTTGTAATCGGGCGAGTTTCTACTTTCAGATGCAATTGGAATTTTTGGGTTAGGTCAATCCGTTCGCGAGATATGGGAGTTTGAAGCTAAGAAATGGTTGAGAAGACAACAAATTTTTCGCAATTCTGCTGCTCCAAACGCATAACCAGAATGGCCTAGGGAAGAAATACACATACCGTTGTAATCGGGCGAGTTTCTACTTTCAGATGCAATAGGAATTTTTGGGTTAGGTCAATCCGTTCGCGAGATATGGGAGTTTGAAGCCAAGAAATGGTTGAGAAGGCAAAAAATTTTTCGCAATTCTGCTGCTCCAAACGCTTAACCAGAATGGCCTCGGGAAAAAATACACATACCGCTGTAATCGGGCGAGTTTCTACTTTCAGATGCAATGGGAATTTTTGGGTTAGGTCAATCCGTTCGCGAGATATGGGAGTTTGAAGCCAAGAAATGGTTGAGAAGGCAAAAAATTTTTCGCAATTCTGCTGCTCCAAACGCTTAACCAGAATGGCCTAGGGAAAAAATACACATACCGTTGTAATCGGGCGAGTTTCTACTTTCAGACGCAACAGGAATTTTTGGTTAGGTCAATCCGTTCGCGAGATATGGGAGTTTGAATCCAAGAAATGAATGAGAAGGCAAAAAATTTTTCGCAATTCTGCTGCTCCAAACGCTTAACCAGAATGGCCTAGGGAAAAAATACACATACCGTTGTAATCGGGCGAGATTCTACTTTCAGATGCAATAGGAATTTTTGGGTTAGGTCAATCCGTTTGCGAGATATGGGAGTTTGAAGCCAAGAAATGGTTGAGAAGGCAAAAAATTTTTCGCAATTCTGCTGCTCCAAACGCTTAACCAGAATGGGCTGGGGAAAAAATACACATACCGTTGTAATCGGGCTAGTTTCTACTTTCAGATGCAATCGGAATTTTTGGGTTAGGTCAATCCGTTCGCGAGATATGGGAGTTTGAAGCCAAGAAATGGTTGAGAAGGCAAAAAATTTTTCGCAATTCTGCTGCTCCAAACGCTTAACCAGAATGGGCTGGGGAAAAAATACACATACCGTTGTAATCGGGCGAGTTTCTACTTTCAGACGCTACAGGAATTTTTGGGTTAGGTCAATCCGTTCGCGAGATGTGGGAGTTTGAAGCCAAGAAATGGTTGAGAAGGCAAACAATTTTTCGCAATTCTGCTGATCCAAACGCTTAACCAGAATGGGCTGGGGAAAAAATACACATACCGTTGTAATCGGGCGAGTTTCTACTTTCAGACGCTACAGGAATTTTTGGGTTAGGTCAATCCGTCCGCGAGATATGGGAGTTTGAAGCTAAGAAATGTTTGAGAAGACAACAAATTTTTCGCATTTCTGCTGCTCCAAACGCTTAACCAGAAGGGCCTAGGGAAAAAATACACATACCGTAGTAGTCGGGCGAGTTTCTACTTTCTGACGCAGCAGGAATTTTTGGGTTTGGTCAATCGTTTCGCGAAATATGGGACTTTGAAACTAAGAAATGGTTGAGAAGACAACAAATTTTTCGCAATTCTGCTGATTCAAACGCTTAACCAGAATGGGCTGGGGAAAAAATACACATACCGTTGTAATCGGGCGAGTTTCTACTTTCAGACGCTACAGGAATTTTTGGGTTAGGTCAATCCGTTCGCGAGATATGGGAGTTTGAAGCCAAGAAATGGTTGAGAAGGCAAACAATTTTTCGCAATTCTGCTGCTCCAAACGCTTAACCAGAATGGCCTAGGGAAAAAATACACATACCGTTGTAATCGGGCGAGTTTGTACTTTCAGACGCAACAGGAATTTTTGGGTTAGGTCAATCCGTTCGCGAGATATGGGAGTTTGAATCCAAGAAATGGATGAGAAGGCAAAAAATTTTTCGCAATTCTGCTGCTCCAAACGTTTAACCAGAATGGCCTAGGGAAAAAATACACATATCGTTGTAATCGGGCGAGTTTCTACTTTCAGATGCAACAGGAATATTTGGGTTAGGTCAGTCCGTTCGCGAGATATGGGAGTTTGAAGCCAAGAAATGGTTGAGAAGTCAAAAAATTTTTCGCAATTCTGCTGCTCCAAACGCTTAACCAGAATGGCCTAGGGAAAAAATACACATACCGTCGTAATCGGGCGAGTTTCTACTTTCAGACGCAACAGGAATTTTTGGGTTAGGTCAATCCATTCGCGAGATATGGGAGTTTGAATCCAAGAAATGGATGAGAAGGCAAAAAATTTTTCGCAATTCTGCTGCTCCAAACGCTTAACCAGAATGGCCTAGGGAAAAAATACACATACCGTTGTAATCGGGCGAGTTTCTACTTTCAGACGCAACAGGAATTTTTGGGTTAGGTCAATCCGTTCGCGAGATATGGGAGTTTGAATCCAAGAAATGGATGAGAAGGCAAAAAATTTTTCGCAATTCTGCTGCTCCAAACGCTTAACCAGAATGGCCTAGGAAAAAATACACATACTGCTGTAATCGGGCGAGATTCTACTTTCAGATGCAATAGGAATTTTTGGGTTAGGTCAATCCGTTTGCGAGATATGGGAGTTTGAAGCCAAGAAATGGTTGAGAAGGCAAAAAATTTTTCGCAATTCTGCTGCTCCAAACGCTTAACCAGAATGGGCTGGGGAAAAAATACACATACCGTTGTAATCGGGCTAGTTTCTACTTTCAGATGCAATCGGAATTTTTGGGTTAGGTCAATCCGTTCGCGAGATATGGGAGTTTGAAGCCAAGAAATGGTTGAGAAGGCAAAAAATTTTTCGCAATTCTGCTGCTCCAAACGCTTAACTAGAATGGGCTGGGGAAAAAATACACATACCGTTGTAATCGGGCGAGTTTCTACTTTCTGACGCAGCAGGAATTTTTGGGTTTGGTCAATCCTTTCGCGAGATATGGGACTTTGAAACTAAGAAATGGTTGAGAAGACAACAAATTTTTCGCAATTCTGCTGATCCAAACGCTTAACCAGAATGGGCTGGGGCAAAAATACACATACCGTTGTAATCGGGCGAGTTTCTACTTTCAGACGCTACAGGAATTTTTGGGTTAGGTCAATCCGTACGCGAGATATGGGAGTTTGAATCCAAGAAATGGATGAGAAGGCAAAAATTTTTCGCAATTCTGCTAATCCAAACGCTTAACCAGAATGGCCTAGGGAAAAAATACACATACCTTTGTAATCGGGCTGGTTTCTACTTTCAGAGGCAATAGGAATTTTTGGGTTAGGTCAATCCGTTCGCGAGATATGCGAGTGTGATGCTAAGAAATGGTTGTGAAGACAACAAATTTTTCGCACTTCTGCTGCTCGAAACGCATAACCAGAGTGGCCTAGGGAAGAAATACACATACCGTTGTAATCGGGCGAGTTTCTACTTTCAGATGCAACAGGAATTTTTGGGTTAGGTCAATCCGTTCGCGAGATATGGGAGTTTGAAGCCAAGAAATGGTTGAGAAGACAACAAATTTTTCGCAATTCTGCTGCCCCAAACGCTTAACCAGAATGGCCTAGGGAAAAAATACGCATACAGTTGTAATCGGGCGAGTTTCTACTTTCTGACGCAGCAGGAATTTTTGGGTTTGGTCAATCCGTTCGCGAGATATGGGAGTTTGAAGCCAAGAAATGGTTGAGAAGGCAAAAAATTTTTCGCAATTCTGCTGCTCCAAACGCTTAACCAGAATGGGCTGGGAAAAAATACACATACCGTTGTAATCGGGCTAGTTTCTACTTTCAGAGGCAATAGGAATTTTTGGGTTAGGTCAATCCGTTCGCGAGATATGCGAGTGTGAAGCTAAGAAATGGTTGAGAAGACAACAAATTTTTCGCAATGCTGCTGCTCCAAACGCTTAACCAGAATGGCCTAGGGAAAAAATACGCACACAGTTGTAATCGGGCGAGTTTCTACTTTCTGACGCAGCAGGAATTTTTGGGTTTGGTCAATCCGTTCGCGAGATATGGGACTTTGAAACTAAGAAATGGTTGAGAAGACAACAAATATTTCGCAATTCTGCTGATCCAAACGCTTAACCAGAATGGGCAGGGGAAAAAATACACATACCGTTGTAATCGGGCGAGTTCCTACTTTCAGACGCTACAGGAATTTTTGGGTTAGGTCAATCCGTTCGCGAGATATGGGAGTTTGAAGCCAAGAAATGGTTGAGAAGGCAAAAAATTTTTCGCAATTCTGCTGGTCCAAACGCTTAACCAGAATGGCCTAGGGAAAAAATACACATACCGTTGTAATCGGGCGAGTTTCTACTTTCAGATGCGATAGGAATTTTTGGGTTAGGTCAATCCGTTCGCGAGATATGGGAGTTTGAAGCCTAGAAATGGTTGAGAAGGCAAAAAATTTTTTCGCAATTCTGCTAATCCAAACGTTTAACCAGAATGGCCTAGGGAGAAGATACACATACCGTTGTAATCGGGCGAGCTTCTACTTTCTGACGCAGCAGGAATTTTTGGGTTTGGTCAATCCGTTCGCGAGATATGGGTTCTTTGAAACTAAGAAATGGTTGAGAAGACAACAAATTTTTCGCAATTCTGCTGATCCAAACGCTTAACCAGAATGGGCTGGGGAAAAAATACACATACCGTTGTAATCGGGCGAGTTTCTACTTTCAGACGCTACAGGAATTTTTGGGTTAGGTCAATCCGTTCGCGAGATATGGGAGTTTGAAGCTAAGAAATGGTTGAGAAGACAACAAATTTTTCGCACTTCTGCTGCTCCAAACGCATAACCAGAATGGCCTAGGGAAGAAATACACATACCGTTGTAATCGGGCGAGTTTCTACTTTCAGATGCAATAGGAATTTTTGGGTTAGGTCAATCCGTTCGCGAGATATGGGAGTTTGAAGCTAAGAAATGATTGAGAAGGCAAAAAATTTTTCGCAATTCTGCTGCTCCAAACGCTTAACCAGAATGGCCTAGGGAAAAAATACACATACCGCTGTAATCGGGCGAGATTCTACTTTCAGATGCAATAGGAATTTTTGGGTTAGGTCAATCCGTTTGCGAGATATGGGAGTTCGAAGCCAAGAAATGGTTGAGAAGGCAAAAAATTTTTCGCAATTCTGCTGCTCGAAACGCTTAACCAGAATGGGCTCGGGAAAAAATACACATACCGTTGTAATCGGGCTAGTTTCTACTTTCAGATGCAATAGGAATTTTTGGGTTAGGTCAATCCGTTCGCGAGATATGGGAGTTTGAAGCCAAGAAATGGTTGAGAAGGCAAAAAATTTTTCGCAATTCTGCTGCTCCAAACGCTTAACCAGAATGGGCTGGGGAAAAAATACACATACCGTTGTAATCGGGCTAGTTTCTACTTTCAGATGCAATTGGAATTTTTGGGTTAGGTCAATCCGTTCGCGAGATATGGGAGTTTGAAGCCAAGAAATGGTTGAGAAGGCAAAAAATTTTTCGCAATTCTGCTGCTCCAAACGCTTAACCAGAATGGGCTGGGGAAAAAATACACATACCGTTGTAATCGGGCGAGTTTCTACTTTCTGACGCAGCAGGAATTTTTGGGTTTGGTCAATCCTTTCGCGAGATATGGGACTTTGAAACTAAGAAATGGTTGAGAAGACAACAAATTTTTCGCAATTCTGCTGATCCAAACGCTTAACCAGAATGGGCTGGGGAAAAAATACACATACCGTTGTAATCGGGCGAGTTTCTACTTTCAGACGCTACAGGAATTTTTGGGTTAGGTCAATCCGTACGCGAGATATGGGAGTTTGAATCCAAGAAATGGATGAGAAGGCAAAAAATTTTTCGCAATTCTGCTAATCCAAACGCTTAACCAGAATGGCCTAGGAAAAAAATACACATACCGTTGTAATCGGGCTGGTTTCTACTTTCAGAGGCAATAGGAATTTTTGGGTTAGGTCAATCCGTTCGCGAGATATGCGAGTGTGATGCTAAGAAATGGTTGTGAAGACAACAAATTTTTCGCAATGCTGCTGCTCCAAACGCTTAACCAGAACGGTCTAGGGAAAAAATACGCATACAGTTGTAATCGGGCGAGTTTCTACTTTCTGACGCAGCAGGAATTTTTGGGTTTGGTCAATCCGTTCGCGAGATATGGGACTTTGATACTAAGAAATGGTTGAGAAGACAAAAAATTTTTCGCAATTCTGCTGATCCTAACGCTTAACCAGAATGGGCTGGGGAAAAAATACACATACCGTTGTAATCGGGCGAGTTTCTACTTTCAGACGCTACAGGAATTTTTGGGTTAGGTCAATCCGTCCGCGAGATATGGGAGTTTGAAGCTAAGAAATGTTTGAGAAGACAACAAATTTTTCGCATTTCTGCTGCTCCAAACGCTTAACCAGAATGGCCTAGGGAAAAAATACACATACCGTTGTAATCGGGCGAGTTTCTACTTTCAGATGCAATAGGAATTTTTGGGTTAGGTCAATCCGTTCGCGAGATATGGGAGTTTGAAGCTAAGAAATGGTTGAGAAGACAACAAATTTTTCGCACTTCTGCTGCTCCAAACGCATAACCAGAATGGCCTAGGGAAGAAATACACATACCGTTGTAATCGGGCGAGTTTCTACTTTCAGATGCAACAGGAATTTTTGGGTTAGGTCAATCCGTTCGCGAGATATGGGAGTTTGAAGCCAAGAAATGGTTGAGAAGGCAAAAAATTTTTCGCAATTCTGCTGCTCCAAACGCTTAACCAGAATGGCCTAGGGAAAAAATACACATACTGTAGTAATCGGGCGTGTTTCTACTTTCAGGCGCAACAGGAATTTTTGGGTTAGGTCAATCCGTTCGCGAGATATGGGAGTTTGAAGCTAAGAAATGGTTGAGAAGACAACAAATATTTCGCAATTCTGCTGCCCCAAACGCTTAACCAGAATGGCCTAGGGAAAAAATACGCATACAGTTGTAATCGGGCGAGTTTCTACTTTCTGACGCAGCAGGAATTTTTGGGTTTGGTCAATCCGTTCGCGAGATATGGGAGTTTGAAGCCAAGAAATGGTTGAGAAGGCAAAAAATTTTTCGCAATTCTGCTGCTCCAAACGCTTAACCAGAATGGGCTGGGAAAAAATACACATACCGTTGTAATCGGGCTAGTTTCTACTTTCAGAGGCAATAGGAATTTTTGGGTTAGGTCAATCCGTTCGCGAGATATGCGAGTGTGAAGCTAAGAAATGGTTGAGAAGACAACAAATTTTTCGCAATGCTGCTGCTCCAAACGCTTAACCAGAATGGCCTAGGGAAAAAATACGCACACAGTTGTAATCGGGCGAGTTTCTACTTTCTGACGCAGCAGGAATTTTTGGGTTTGGTCAATCCGTTCGCGAGATATGGGACTTTGAAACTAAGAAATGGTTGAGAAGACAACAAATATTTCGCAATTCTGCTGATCCAAACGCTTAACCAGAATGGGCAGGGGAAGAAATACACATACCGTTGTAATCGGGCGAGTTTCTACTTTCAGACGCTACAGGAATTTTTGGGTTAGGTCAATCCGTTCGCGAGATATGGGAGTTTGAAGCCAAGAAATGGTTGAGAAGGCAAAAAATTTTTCGCAATTCTGCTGGTCCAAACGCTTAACCAGAATGGCCTAGGGAAAAAATTCACATACCGTTGTAATCGGGCGAGTTTCTACTTTCAGATGCGATAGGAATTTTTGGGTTAGGTCAATCCGTTCGCGAGATATGGGAGTTTGAAGCCTAGAAATGGTTGAGAAGGCAAAAAATTTTTTCGCAATTCTGCTAATCCAAACGTTTAACCAGAATGGCCTAGGGAGAAGATACACATACCGTTGTAATCGGGCGAGCTTCTACTTTCTGACGCAGCAGGAATTTTTGGGTTTGGTCAATCCGTTCGCGAGATATGGGTTCTTTGAAACTAAGAAATGGTTGAGAAGACAACAAATTTTTCGCAATTCTGCTGATCCAAACGCTTAACCAGAATGGCCTAGGGAAAAAATACACATACTGTAGTAATCGGGCGTGTTTCTACTTTCAGGCGCAACAGGAATTTTTGGGTTAGGTCAATCCGTTCGCGAGATATGGGAGTTTGAAGCTAAGAAATGGTTGAGAAGACAACAAATTTTTCGCAATTCTGCTGCCCCAAACGCTTAACCAGAATGGCCTAGGGAAAAAATACGCATACAGTTGTAATCGGGCGAGTTTCTACTTTCTGACGCAGCAGGAATTTTTGGGTTTGGTCAATCCGTTCGCGAGATATGGGAGTTTGAAGCCAAGAAATGGTTGAGAAGGCAAAAAATTTTTCGCAATTCTGCTGCTCCAAACGCTTAACCAGAATGGGCTGGGAAAAAATACACATACCGTTGTAATCGGGCTAGTTTCTACTTTCAGAGGCAATAGGAATTTTTGGGTTAGGTCAATCCGTTCGCGAGATATGCGAGTGTGAAGCTAAGAAATGGTTGAGAAGACAACAAATTTTTCGCAATGCTGCTGCTCCAAACGCTTAACCAGAATGGCCTAGGGAAAAAATACGCACACAGTTGTAATCGGGCGAGTTTCTACTTTCTGACGCAGCAGGAATTTTTGGGTTTGGTCAATCCGTTCGCGAGATATGGGACTTTGAAACTAAGAAATGGTTGAGAAGACAACAAATATTTCGCAATTCTGCTGATCCAAACGCTTAACCAGAATGGGCAGGGGAAAAAATACACATACCGTTGTAATCGGGCGAGTTTCTACTTTCAGACGCTACAGGAATTTTTGGGTTAGGTCAATCCGTTCGCGAGATATGGGAGTTTGAAGCCAAGAAATGGTTGAGAAGGCAAAAAATTTTTCGCAATTCTGCTGGTCCAAACGCTTAACCAGAATGGCCTAGGGAAAAAATTCACATACCGTTGTAATCGGGCGAGTTTCTACTTTCAGATGCGATAGGAATTTTTGGGTTAGGTCAATCCGTTCGCGAGATATGGGAGTTTGAAGCCTAGAAATGGTTGAGAAGGCAAAAAATTTTTTCGCAATTCTGCTAATCCAAACGTTTAACCAGAATGGCCTAGGGAGAAGATACACATACCGTTGTAATCGGGCGAGCTTCTACTTTCTGACGCAGCAGGAATTTTTGGGTTTGGTCAATCCGTTCGCGAGATATGGGTTCTTTGAAACTAAGAAATGGTTGAGAAGACAACAAATTTTTCGCAATTCTGCTGATCCAAACGCTTAACCAGAATGGCCTAGGGAAAAAATACACATACTGTAGTAATCGGGCGTGTTTCTACTTTCAGGCGCAACAGGAATTTTTGGGTTAGGTCAATCCGTTCGCGAGATATGGGAGTTTGAAGCTAAGAAATGGTTGAGAAGACAACAAATTTTTCGCAATTCTGCTGCCCCAAACGCTTAACCAGAATGGCCTAGGGAAAAAATACGCATACAGTTGTAATCGGGCGAGTTTCTACTTTCTGACGCAGCAGGAATTTTTGGGTTTGGTCAATCCGTTCGCGAGATATGGGAGTTTGAAGCCAAGAAATGGTTGAGAAGGCAAAAAATTTTTCGCAATTCTGCTGCTCCAAACGCTTAACCAGAATGGGCTGGGAAAAAATACACATACCGTTGTAATCGGGCTAGTTTCTACTTTCAGAGGCAATAGGAATTTTTGGGTTAGGTCAATCCGTTCGCGAGATATGCGAGTGTGAAGCTAAGAAATGGTTGAGAAGACAACAAATTTTTCGCAATGCTGCTGCTCCAAACGCTTAACCAGAATGGCCTAGGGAAAAAATACGCACACAGTTGTAATCGGGCGAGTTTCTACTTTCTGACGCAGCAGGAATTTTTGGGTTTGGTCAATCCGTTCGCGAGATATGGGACTTTGAAACTAAGAAATGGTTGAGAAGACAACAAATATTTCGCAATTCTGCTGATCCAAACGCTTAACCAGAATGGGCAGGGGAAAAAATACACATACCGTTGTAATCGGGCGAGTTTCTACTTTCAGACGCTACAGGAATTTTTGGGTTAGGTCAATCCGTTCGCGAGATATGGGAGTTTGAAGCCAAGAAATGGTTGAGAAGGCAAAAAATTTTTCGCAATTCTGCTGGTCCAAACGCTTAACCAGAATGGCCTAGGGAAAAAATACACATACCGTTGTAATCGGGCGAGTTTCTACTCTCAGATGCGATAGGAATTTTTGGGTTAGGTCAATCCGTTCGCGAGATATGGGAGTTTGAAGCCTAGAAATGGTTGAGAAGGCAAAAACTTTTTTCGCAATTCTGCTAATCCAAACGTTTAACCAGAATGGCCTAGGGAGAAGATACACATACCGTTGTAATCGGGCGAGATTCTACTTTCTGACGCAGCAGGAATTTTTGGGTTTGGTCAATCCGTTCGCGAGATATGGGTTCTTTGAAACTAAGAAATGTTTGAGAAGACAACAAATTTTTCGCAATTCTGCTGATCCAAACGCTTAACCAGAATGGGCTGGGGAAAAAATACACATACCGTTGTAATCGGGCGAGTTTCTACTTTCAGACGCTACAGGAATTTTTGGGTTAGGTCAATCCGTTCGCGAAATATGGGAGTTTGAAGCTAAGAAATGGTTGAGAAGACAACAAATTTTTCGCACTTCTGCTGCTCCAAACGCATAACCAGAATGGCCTAGGGAAGAAATACACATACCGTTGTAATCGGGCGAGTTTCTACTTTCAGATGCAATAGGAATTTTTGGGTTAGGTCAATCCGTTCGCGAGATATGGGAGTTTGAAGCTAAGAAATGATTGAGAAGGCAAAAAATTTTTCGCAATTCTGCTGCTCCAAACGCTTAACCAGAATGGCCTAGGGAAAAAATACACATACCGCTGTAATCGGGCGAGATTCTACTTTCAGATGCAATAGGAATTTTTGGGTTAGGTCAATCCGTTTGCGAGATATGGGAGTTCGAAGCCAAGAAATGGTTGAGAAGGCAAAAAATTTTTCGCAATTCTGCTGCTCGAAACGCTTAACCAGAATGGGCTGGGGAAAAAATACACATACCGTTGTAATCGGGCTAGTTTCTACTTTCAGATGCAATAGGAATTTTTGGGTTAGGTCAATCCGTTCGCGAGATATGGGAGTTTGAAGCCAAGAAATGGTTGAGAAGGCAAAAAATTTTTCGCAATTCTGCTGCTCCAAACGCTTAACCAGAATGGGCTGGGGAAAAAATACACATACCGTTGTAATCGGGCTAGTTTCTACTTTCAGATGCAATTGGAATTTTTGGGTTAGGTCAATCCGTTCGCGAGATATGGGAGTTTGAAGCCAAGAAATGGTTGAGAAGGCAAAAAATTTTTCGCAATTCTGCTGCTCCAAACGCTTAACCAGAATGGGCTGGGGAAAAAATACACATACCGTTGTAATCGGGCGAGTTTCTACTTTCTGACGCAACAGGAATTTTTGGGTTAGGTCAATCCGTTCGCGAGATATGGGAGTTTGAAGCTAAGAAATGGTTGAGAAGACAACAAATATTTCGCAATTCTGCTGCCCCAAACGCTTAACCAGAATGGCCTAGGGAAAAAATACACATACCGTTGTAATCGGGCGAGTTTCTACTTTCTGACGCAGCAGGAATTTTTGGGTTTGGTCAATCCGTTCGCGAGATATGGGAGTTTGAAGCCAAGAAATGGTTGAGAAGGCAAAAAATTTTTCGCAATTCTGCTGCTCCAAACGCTTAACCAGAATGGGCTGGGAAAAAATACACATACCGTTGTAATCGGGCTAGTTTCTACTTTCAGAGGCAATAGGAATTTTTGGGTTAGGTCAATCCGTTCGCGAGATATGCGAGTGTGAAGCTAAGAAATGGTTGAGAAGACAACAAATTTTTCGCAATGCTGCTGCTCCAAACGCTTAACCAGAATGGCCTAGGGTAAAAATACACATACCGTTGTAATCGGGCGAGTTTCTACTTTCAGATGCAGTAGGAATTTTTGGGTTAGGTCAATCCGTTCGCGAGATATGGGAGTTTGAAGCCTAGAAATGGTTGAGAAGGCAAAAAATTTTTTCGCAATTCTGCTAATCCAAACGTTTAACCAGAATGGCCTAGGGAGAAGATACACATACCGTTGTAATCGGGCGAGCTTCTACTTTCTGACGCAGCAGGAATTTTTGGGTTTGGTCAATCCGTTCGCGAGATATGGGTTCTTTGAAACTAAGAAATGGTTGAGAAGACAACAAATTTTTCGCAATTCTGCTAATCCAAACGCTTAACCAGAATGGCCTAGGGAAAAAATACACATACTGTAGTAATCGGGCGTGTTTCTACTTTCAGGCGCAACAGGAATTTTTGGGTTAGGTCAATCCGTTCGCGAGATATGGGAGTTTGAAGCTAAGAAATGGTTGAGAAGACAACAAATTTTTCGCAATTCTGCTGCCCCAAACGCTTAACCAGAATGGCCTAGGGAAAAAATACGCATACAGTTGTAATCGGGCGAGTTTCTACTTTCTGACGCAGCAGGAATTTTTGGGTTTGGTCAATCCGTTCGCGAGATATGGGAGTTTGAAGCCAAGAAATGGTTGAGAAGGCAAAAAATTTTTCGCAATTCTGCTGCTCCAAACGCTTAACCAGAATGGGCTGGGGAAAAAATACACATACCGTTGTAATCGGGCGAGTTTCTACTTTCTGACGCAGCAGGAATTTTTGGGTTTGGTCAATCCTTTCGCGAGATATGGGACTTTGAAACTAAGAAATGGTTGAGAAGACAACAAATTTTTCGCAATTCTGCTGATCCAAACGCTTAACCAGAATGGGCTGGGGAAAAAATACACATACCGTTGTAATCGGGCGAGTTTCTACTTTCAGACGCTACAGTAATTTTTGGGTTAGGTCAATCCGTTCGCGAGATATGGGAGTTTGAATCCAAGAAATGGATGAGAAGGCAAAAAATTTTTCGCAATTCTGCTAATCCAAACGCTTAACCAGAATGGCCTAGGGAAAAAATACACATACCGTTGTAATCGGGCTAGTTTCTACTTTCAGAGGCAATAGGAATTTTTGGGTTAGGTCAATCCGTTCGCGAGATATGCGAGTGTGAAGCTAAGAAATGGTTGTGAAGACAACAAATTTTTCGCATTTCTGCTGCTCCAAACGCTTAACCAGAATGGCCTAGGGAAAAAATACACATACCGTAGTAGTCGGGCGAGTTTCTACTTTCTGACGCAGCAGGAATTTTTGGGTTTGGTCAATCCTTTCGCGAGATATGGGACTTTGAAACTAAGAAATGGTTGAGAAGACAACAAATTTTTCGCAATTCTGCTGATTCAAACGCTTAACCAGAATGGGCTGGGGAAAAAATACACATACCGTTGTAATCGGGCGAGTTTCTACTTTCAGACGCTACAGGAATTTTTGGGTTAGGTCAATCCGTTCGCGAGATATGGGAGTTTGAAGGCAAGAAATGGTTGAGAAGGCAAACAATTTTTCGCAATTCTGCTGCTCCAAACGCTTAACCAGAATGGCCTAGGGAAAAAATACACATACCGTTGTAATCGGGCGAGTTTATACTTTCAGACGCAACAGGAATTTTTGGGTTAGGTCAATCCGTTCGCGAGATATGGGAGTTTGAATCCAAGAAATGGATGAGAAGGCAAAAAATTTTTCGCAATTCTGCTGCTCCAAACGTTTAACCAGAATGGCCCAGGGAAAAAATACACATATCGTTGTAATCGGGCGAGTTTCTACTTTCAGATGCAACAGGAATATTTGGGTTAGGTCAGTCCGTTCGCGAGATATGGGAGTTTGAAGCCAAGAAATGGTTGAGAAGTCAAAAAATTTTTCGCAATTCTGCTGCTCCAAACGCTTAACCAGAATGGCCTAGGGAAAAAATACACATACCGTTGTAATCGGGCGAGTTTATACTTTCAGACGCAACAGGAATTTTTGGGTTAGGTCAATCCGTTCGCGAGATATGGGAGTTTGAATCCAAGAAATGGATGAGAAGGCAAAAAATTTTTCGCAATTCTGCTGCTCCAAACGTTTAACCAGAATGGCCCAGGGAAAAAATACACATATCGTTGTAATCGGGCGAGTTTCTACTTTCAGATGCAACAGGAATATTTGGGTTAGGTCAGTCCGTTCGCGAGATATGGGAGTTAGAAGCCAAGAAATGGTTGAGAAGTCAAAAAATTTTTCGCAATTCTGCTGCTCCAAACGCTTAACCAGAATGGCCTAGGGAAAAAATACACATACCGTCGTAATCGGGCGAGTTTCTACTTTCAGACGCAACAGGAATTTTTGGGTTAGGTCAATCCGTTCGCGAGATATGGGAGTTTGAATCCAAGAAATGGATGAGAAGGCAAAAAATTTTTCGCAATTCTGCTGCTCCAAACGCTTAACCAGAATGGCCTAGGGAAAAAATACACATACCGCTGTAATCGGGCGAGATTCTACTTTCAGATGCAATAGGAATTTTTGGGTTAGGTCAATCCGTTTGCGAGATATGGGAGTTTGAAGCCAAGAAATGGTTGAGAAGGCAAAAGATTTTTCGCAATTCTGCTGCTCCAAACGCTTAACCAGAATGGGCTGGGGAAAAAATACACATACCTTTGTAATCGGGCGAGTTTCTACTTTCTGACGCAGCAGGAATTTTTGGGTTTGGTCAATCCTTTCGCGAGATATGGGACTTTGAAACTAAGAAATGGTTGAGAAGACAACAAATTTTTCGCAATTCTGCTGATCCAAACGCTTAACCAGAATAGGCTGGGGAAAAAATACACATACCGTTGTAATCGGGCGAGTTTCTACTTTCAGACGCCACAGGAATTTTTGGGTTAGGTCAATCCGTTCGCGAGATATGGGAGTTTGAATCCAAGAAATGGATGAGAAGGCAAAAAATTTTTCGCAATTCTGCTAATCCAAACGCTTAACCAGAATGGCCTAGGGAAAAAATACACATACCGTTGTAATCGGGCTGGTTTCTACTTTCAGAGGCAATAGGAATTTTTGGGTTAGGTCAATCCGTTCGCGAGATATGCGAGTGTGAAGCTAAGAAATGGTTGTGAAGACAACAAATTTTTCGCAATGCTGCTGCTCCAAACGCTTAACCAGAATGGTCTAGGGAAAAAATACGCATACAGTTGTAATCGGGCGAGTTTCTACTTTCTGACGCAGCAGGAATTTTTGGGTTTAGTCAATCCGTTCGCGAGATATGGGACTTTGATACCAAGAAATGGTTGAGAAGACAAAAAATTTTTCGCAGTTCTGCTGATCCAAACGCTTAACCAGAATGGGCTGGGGAAAAAATACACATACCGTTGTAATCGGGCGAGTTTCTACTTTCAGACGCCACAGGAATTTTTGGGATAGGTCAATCCGTTCGCGAGATATGGGAGTTTGAATCCAAGAAATGGATGAGAAGGCAAAAAATTTTTCGCAATTCTGGTAATCCAAACGCTTAACCAGAATGGCCTAGGGAAAAAATACACATACCGTTGTAATCGGGCGAGTTTCTACTTTCAGATGCAATAGGAATTTTTGGGTTAGGTCAATCCGTTCGCGAGATATGGGAGTTTGAAGCTAAGAAATGGTTGAGAAGACAACAAATTTTTCGCACTTCTGCTGCTCCAAACGCATAACCAGAATGGCCTAGGGAAGAAATACAGATACCGTTGTAATCGGGCGAGTTTCTACTTTCAGATGCAACAGGAATTTTTGGGTTAGGTCATTCCGTTCGCGAGATATGGGAGTTTGAAGCCAAGAAATGGTTGAGAAGGCAAAAAATTTTTCGCAATTCTGCTGCTCCAAACGCTTAACCAGAATGGCCTAGGGAAAAAATACACATACTGTAGTCATCGGGCGTGTTTCTACTTTCAGACGCAACAGGAATTTTTGGGTTAGGTCAATCCGTTCGCGAGATATGGGAGTTTGAAGCTAAGAAATGGTTGAGAAGACAACAAATTTTTCGCAATTCTGCTGCCCCAAACGCTTAACCAGAATGGCCTAGGGAAAAAATACGCATACAGTTGTAATCGGGCGAGTTTCTACTTTCTGACGCAGCAGGAATTTTTGGGTTTGGTCAATCCGTTCGTGAGATATGGGAGTTTGAAGCCAAGAAATGGTTGAGAAGGCAAAAAATTTTTCGCAATTCTGCTACTCCAAACGCTTAACCAGAATGGGCTGGGAAAAAATACACATACCGTTGTAATCGGGCTAGTTTCTACTTTCAGAGGCAATAGGAATTTTTGGGTTAGGTCAATCCGTTCGCGAGATATGCGAGTGTGAAGCTAAGAAATGGTTGAGAAGACCACAAATTTTTCGCAATGCTGCTGCTCCACGCTTAACCAGAATGGCCTAGGGAAAAAATACGCACACAGTTGTAATCGGGCGAGTTTCTACTTTCTGACGCAGCAGGAATTTTTGGGTTTGGTCAATCCGTTCGCGAGATATGGGACTTTGAAACTAAGAAATGGTTGAGAAGACAACAAATTTTTCGCAATTCTGCTGATCCAAACGCTTAACCAGAATGGGCTGGGGAAAAAATACACATACCGTTGTAATCGGGCGAGTTTCTACTTTCAGACGCTACAGGAATTTTTGGGTTAGGTCAATCCGTTCACGAGATATGGGAGTTTGAAGCCAAGAAATGGTTGAGAAGGCAAAAAATTTTTCGCAATTCTGCTGGTCCAAACGCTTAACCAGAATGGCCTAGGGAAAAAATACACATACCGTTGTAATCGGGCGAGTTTCTACTTTCAGATGCGATAGGAATTTTTGGGTTAGGTCAATCCGTTCGCGAGATATGCGAGTGTGAAGCTAAGAAATGGTTGAGAAGACAACAAATTTTTCGCAATTCTGCTGCCCCAAACGCTTAACCAGAATGGCCTAGGGAAAAAATACGCATACAGTTGTAATCGGGCGAGTTTCTACTTTCTGACGCAGCAGGAATTTTTGGGTTTGGTCAATCCGTTCGCGAGATATGGGAGTTTGAAGCCAAGAAATGGTTGAGAAGGCAAAAAATTTTTCGCAATTCTGCTACTCCAAACGCTTAACCAGAATGGGCTGGGAAAAAATACACATACCGTTGTAATCGGGCTAGTTTCTACTTTCAGAGGCAATAGGAATTTTTGGGTTAGGTCAATCCGTTCGCGAGATATGCGAGTGTGAAGCTAAGAAATGGTTGAGAAGACAACAAATTTTTCGCAATGCTGCTGCTCCAAACGCTTAACCAGAATGGCCTAGGCAAAAAATACGCACACAGTTGTAATCGGGCGAGTTTCTACTTTCTGACGCAGCAGGAATTTTTGGGTTTGGTCAATCCGTTCGCGAGATATGGGACTTTGAAACTAAGAAATGGTTGAGAAGACAACAAATTTTTCGCAATTCTGCTGATCCAAACGCTTAACCAGAATGGGCTGGGGAAAAAATACACATACCGTTGTAATCGGGCGAGTTTCTACTTTCAGACGCTACAGGAATTTTTGGGTTAGGTCAATCCGTTCACGAGATATGGGAGTTTGAAGCCAAGAAATGGTTGAGAAGGCAAAAAATTTTTCGCAATTCTGCTGGTCCAAACGCTTAACCAGAATGGCCTAGGGAAAAAATACACATACCGTTGTAATCGGGCGAGTTTCTACTTTCAGATGCGATAGGAATTTTTGGGTTAGGTCAATCCGTTCGCGAGATATGCGAGTGTGAAGCTAAGAAATGGTTGAGAAGACAACAAATTTTTCGCAATGCTGCTGCTCCAAACGCTTAACCAGAATGGCCTAGGTAAAAAATACGCATACAGTTGTAATCGGGCGAGTTTCTACTTTCTGACGCAGCAGGAATTTTTGGGTTTGGTCGATCCGTTCGCGAGATATGGGTTCTTTGAAACTAAGAAATGGTTGCGAAGACAACAAATTTTTCGCAATTCTGCTGATCCAAACGCTTAACCAGAATGGGCTGGGGAAAAAATACACATACCGTTGTAATCGGGCGAGTTTCTACTTTCAGACGCTACAGGAATTTTTGGGTTAGGTCAATCCGTTCGCGAGATATGGGAGTTTGAAGCTAAGAAATGGTTGAGAAGACAACAAATTTTTCGCACTTCTGCTGCTCCAAACGCATAACCAGAATGGCCTAGGGAAGAAATACACATACCGTTGTAATCGGGCGAGTTTCTACTTTCAGATGCAATAGGAATTTTTGGGTTAGGTCAATCCGTTCGCGAGATATGGGAGTTTGAAGCCAAGAAATGGTTGAGAAGGCAAAAAATTTTTCGCAATTCTGCTGCTCGAAACGCTTAACCAGAATGGGCTGGGGAAAAAATACACATACCGTTGTAATCGGGCTAGTTTCTACTTTCAGGTGCAATAGGAATTTTTGGGTTAGGTCAATCCGTTCGCGAGATATGGGAGTTTGAAGCCAAGAAATGGTTGAGAAGGCAAAAAATTTTTCGCAATTCTGCTGGTCCAAACGCTTAACCAGAATGGCCTAGGGAAAAAATACACATGCCGTTGTAATCGGGCGAGTTTCTACTTTCAGATGCAATAGGAATTTTTGGGTTAGGTCAATCCGTTCGCGAGATATGGGAGTTTGAAGCCAAGAAATGGTTGAGAAGGCAAAAAATTTTTCGCAATTCTGCTAATCCAAACGCTTAACCAGAATGGCCTAGGGAGAAAATACACATACCGTTGAAATCGGGCGAGTTTATACTTTCAGACGCAACTGGAATTTTTGGGTTAGGTCAATCCGTTCACGAGATATGGGAGTTTGAAGCCAAGAAATGGTTGAGAAGGCAAAAAATTTTTCGCAATTCTGCTGCTCCAAACGCTTAACCAGAATGGGCTGGGGAAAAAATACACATACCGTTGTAATCGGGCGAGTTTCTACTTTCTGACGCAGCAGGAATTTTTGGGTTTGGGCAATCCTTTCGCGAGATATGGGACTTTGAAACTAAGAAATGGTTGAGAAGACAACAAATTTTTCGCAATTCTGCTGATCCAAACGCTTAACCAGAATGGGCTGGGGAAAAAATACACATACCGTTGTAATCGGGCGAGTTTCTACTTTCAGACGCTACAGGAATTTTTGGGTTAGGTCAATCCGTTCGCGAGATATGGGAATTTGAATCCAAGAAATGGATGAGAAGGCAAAAAATTTTTCGCAATTCTGCTAATCCAAACGCTTAACCAGAATGGCCTAGGGAAAAAATACACATACCGTTGTAATCGGGCTAGTTTCTACTTTCAGAGGCAAAAGGAATTTTTGGGTTAGGTCAATCCGTTCGCGAGATATGCGAGTGTGAAGCTAAGAAATGGTTGTGAAGACAACAAATTTTTCGCAATTCTGCTGCTCCAAACGCTTAACCAGAATGGCCTATGGAAAAAATACGCATACAGTTGTAATCGGGCGAGTTTCTACTTTCTGACGCAGCAGGAATTTTTGGGTTTGGTCAATCCGTTCGCGAGATATGGGACTTTGATACTAAGAAATGGTTGAGAAGACAACAAATTTTTCGCAATTCTGCTGATCCAAACGCTTAACCAGAATGGGCTGGGGAAAAAATACACATACCGTTGTAATCGGGCGAGTTTCTACTTTCAGACGCTACAGGAATTTTTGGGTTAGGTCAATCCGTCCGCGAGATATGGGAGTTTGAAGCTAAGAAATGTTTGAGAAGACAACAAATTTTTCGCATTTCTGCTGCTCCAAACGCTTAACCAGAATGGCCTAGGGAAAAAATACACATACCGTAGTAGTCGGGCGAGTTTCTACTTTCTGACGCAGCAGGAATTTTTGGGTTTGGTCAATCCTTTCGCGAGATATGGGACTTTGAAACTAAGAAATGGTTGAGAAGACAACAAATTTTTCGCAATTCTGCTGATTCAAACGCTTAACCAGAATGGGCTGGGGAAAAAATACACATACCGTTGTAATCGGGCGAGTTTCTACTTTCAGACGCTACAGGAATTTTTGGGTTAGGTCAATCCGTTCGCGAGATATGGGAGTTTGAAGCCAAGAAATGGTTGAGAAGGCAAAAAATTTTTCGCAATTCTGCTGCTCCAAACGCTTAACCAGAATGGCCTAGGGAAAAAATACTCATACCGTTGTAATCGGGCGATTTTATACTTTCAGACGCAACAGGAATTTTTGGGTTAGGTCAATCCGTTCGCGAGATATGGGAGTTTGAATCCAAGAAATGGATGAGAAGGCAAAAAATTTTTCGCAATTCTGCTGCTCCAAACGCTTAACCAGAATGGCCTAGGGAAAAAATACACATACCGTTGTAATCGGGCGAGTTTCTACTTTCAGATGCAATAGGAATTTTTGTGTTAGGTCAATCCGTTCGCGAGATATGGGAGTTTGAAGCTAAGAAATGATTGAGAAGGCAAACAATTTTTCGCAATTCTGCTGCTCCAAACGCTTAACCAGAATGGCCTAGGTAAAAAATACACATACCGCTGTAATCGGGCGAGATTCTTCTTTCAGATGCAATAGGAATTTTTGGGTTAGGTCAATCCGTTTGCGAGATATGGGAGTTTGAAGCCAAGAAATGGTTGAGAAGGCAAAAAATTTTTCGCAATTCTGCTGGTCCAAACGCTTAACCAGAATGGCCTAGGGAAAAAATACACATACCGTTGTAATCGGGCGAGTTTCTACTTTCAGATGCGATAGGAATTTTTGGGTTAGGTCAATCCGTTCGCGAGATATGCGAGTGTGAAGCTAAGAAATGGTTGAGAAGACAACAAATTTTTCGCAATTCTGCTGCTCCAAACGCTTAACCAGAATGGCCTAGGGAAAAAATACTCATACCGTTGTAATCGGGCGATTTTATACTTTCAGACGCAACAGGAATTTTTGGGTTAGGTCAATCCGTTCGCGAGATATGGGAGTTTGAATCCAAGAAATGGATGAGAAGGCAAAAAATTTTTCGCAATTCTGCTGCTCCAAACGCTTAACCAGAATGGCCTAGGGAAAAAATACACATACCGTAGTAGTCGGGCGAGTTTCTACTTTCTGACGCAGCAGGAATTTTTGGGTTTGGTCAATCCTTTCGCGAGATATGGGACTTTGAAACTAAGAAATGGTTAAGAAGACAACAAATTTTTCGCAATTCTGCTGATTCAAACGCTTAACCAGAATGGGCTGGGGAAAAAATACACATACCGTTGTAATCGGGCGAGTTTCTACTTTCAGACGCTACAGGAATTTTTGGGTTAGGTCAATCCGTTCGCGAGATATGGGAGTTTGAAGCCAAGAAATGGTTGAGAAGGCAAAAAATTTTTCGCAATTCTGCTGCTCCAAACGCTTAACCAGAATGGCCTAGGGAAAAAATACTCATACCGTTGTAATCGGGCGATTTTATACTTTCAGACGCAACAGGAATTTTTGGGTTAGGTCAATCCGTTCGCGAGATATGGGAGTTTGAATCCAAGAAATGGATGAGAAGGCAAAAAATTTTTCGCAATTCTGCTGCTCCAAACGCTTAACCAGAATGGCCTAGGGAAAAAATACACATACCGTTGTAATCGGGCGAGTTTCTACTTTCAGATGCAATAGTAATTTTTGTGTTAGGTCAATCCGTTCGCGAGATATGGGAGTTTGAAGCTAAGAAATGATTGAGAAGGCAAACAATTTTTCGCAATTCTGCTGCTCCAAACGCTTAACCAGAATGGCCTAGGTAAAAAATACACATACCGCTGTAATCGGGCGAGATTCTTCTTTCAGATGCAATAGGAATTTTTGGGTTAGGTCAATCCGTTTGCGAGATATGGGAGTTTGAAGCCAAGAAATGGTTGAGAAGGCAAAAAATTTTTCGCAATTCTGCTGGTCCAAACGCTTAACCAGAATGGCCTAGGGAAAAAATACACATACCGTTGTAATCGGGCGAGTTTCTACTTTCAGATGCGATAGGAATTTTTGGGTTAGGTCAATCCGTTCGCGAGATATGCGAGTGTGAAGCTAAGAAATGGTTGAGAAGACAACAAATTTTTCGCAATTCTGCTGCCCCAAACGCTTAACCAGAATGGCCTAGGGAAAAAATACGCATACAGTTGTAATCGGGCGAGTTTCTACTTTCTGACGCAGCAGGAATTTTTGGGTTTGGTCAATCCGTTCGCGAGATATGGGAGTTTGAAGCCAAGAAATGGTTGAGAAGGCAAAAAATTTTTCGCAATTCTGCTAATCCAAACGCTTAACCAGAATGGCCTAGGGAGAAAATACACATACCGTTGAAATCGGGCGAGTTTATACTTTCAGACGCAACTGGAATTTTTGGGTTAGGTCAATCCGTTCACGAGATATGGGAGTTTGAAGCCAAGAAATGGTTGAGAAGGCAAAAAATTTTTCGCAATTCTGCTGCTCCAAACGCTTAACCAGAATGGGCTGGGGAAAAAATACACATACCGTTGTAATCGGGCGAGTTTCTACTTTCTGACGCAGCAGGAATTTTTGGGTTTGGTCAATCCTTTCGCGAGATATGGGACTTTGAAACTAAGAAATGGTTGAGAAGACAACAAATTTTTCGCAATTCTGCTGATCCAAACGCTTAACCAGAATGGGCTGGGGAAAAAATACACATACCGTTGTAATCGGGCGAGTTTCTACTTTCAGACGCTACAGGAATTTTTGGGTTAGGTCAATCCGTTCGCGAGATATGGGAATTTGAATCCAAGAAATGGATGAGAAGGCAAAAAATTTTTCGCAATTCTGCTAATCCAAACGCTTAACCAGAATGGCCTAGGGAAAAAATACACATACCGTTGTAATCGGGCTAGTTTCTACTTTCAGAGGCAAAAGGAATTTCTGGGTTAGGTCAATCCGTTCGCGAGATATGCGAGTGTGAAGCTAAGAAATGGTTGTGAAGACAACAAATTTTTCGCAATTCTGCTGCTCCAAACGCTTAACCAGAATGGCCTATGGAAAAAATACGCATACAGTTGTAATCGGGCGAGTTTCTACTTTCTGACGCAGCAGGAATTTTTGGGTTTGGTCAATCCGTTCGCGAGATATGGGACTTTGATACTAAGAAATGGTTGAGAAGACAACAAATTTTTCGCAATTCTGCTGATCCAAACGCTTAACCAGAATGGGCTGGGGAAAAAATACACATACCGTTGTAATCGGGCGAGTTTCTACTTTCAGACGCTACAGGAATTTTTGGGTTAGGTCAATCCGTCCGCGAGATATGGGAGTTTGAAGCTAAGAAATGTTTGAGAAGACAACAAATTTTTCGCATTTCTGCTGCTCCAAACGCTTAACCAGAATGGCCTAGGGAAAAAATACACATACCGTAGTAGTCGGGCGAGTTTCTACTTTCTGACGCAGCAGGAATTTTTGGGTTTGGTCAATCCTTTCGCGAGATATGGGACTTTGAAACTAAGAAATGGTTGAGAAGACAACAAATTTTTCGCAATTCTGCTGATTCAAACGCTTAACCAGAATGGGCTGGGGAAAAAATACACATACCGTTGTAATCGGGCGAGTTTCTACTTTCAGACGCTACAGGAATTTTTGGGTTAGGTCAATCCGTTCGCGAGATATGGGAGTTTGAAGCCAAGAAATGGTTGAGAAGGCAAAAAATTTTTCGCAATTCTGCTGCTCCAAACGCTTAACCAGAATGGCCTAGGGAAAAAATACTCATACCGTTGTAATCGGGCGATTTTATACTTTCAGACGCAACAGGAATTTTTGGGTTAGGTCAATCCGTTCGCGAGATATGGGAGTTTGAATCCAAGAAATGGATGAGAAGGCAAAAAATTTTTCGCAATTCTGCTGCTCCAAACGCTTAACCAGAATGGCCTAGGGAAAAAATACACATACCGTTGTAATCGGGCGAGTTTCTACTTTCAGATGCAATAGGAATTTTTGTGTTAGGTCAATCCGTTCGCGAGATATGGGAGTTTGAAGCTAAGAAATGATTGAGAAGGCAAACAATTTTTCGCAATTCTGCTGCTCCAAACGCTTAACCAGAATGGCCTAGGTAAAAAATACACATACCGCTGTAATCGGGCGAGATTCTTCTTTCAGATGCAATAGGAATTTTTGGGTTAGGTCAATCCGTTTGCGAGATATGGGAGTTTGAAGCCAAGAAATGGTTGAGAAGGCAAAAAATTTTTCGCAATTCTGCTGCTCCAAACGCTTAACCAGAATGGGCTGGGGAAAAAATACACATACCGTTGTAATCGGGCTAGTTTCTACTTTCAGATGCAATAGGAATTTTTGGGTTAGGTCAATCCGTTCGCGAGATATGGGAGTTTGAAGCCAAGAAATGATTGAGAAGGCAAAAAATTTTTCGCAATTCTGCTGGTCCAAACGCTTAACCAGAATGGCCTAGGGAGAAAATACACATACCGTTGAAATCGGGCGAGTTTATACTTTCAGACTCAACTGGAATATTTAGGTTAGGTCAATCCGTTCGCGAGATATGGGAGTTTGAAGCTAAGAAATGATTGAGAAGGCAAAAAATTTTTCGCAATTCTGCTGCTCCAAACGCTTAACCAGAATGTCCTAGGGAAAAAATACGCATACAGTTGTAATCGGGCGAGTTTCTACTTTCTGACGCAGCAGGAATTTTTGGGTTTGGTCAATCCGTTCGCGAGATATGGGTTCTTTGAAACTAAGAAATGGTTGGGAAGACAACAAATTTTTCGCAATTCTGCTGATCCAAACGCTTAACCAGAATGGGCTGGGGAAAAAATACACATACCGTTGTAATCGGGCGAGTTTCTACTTTCAGACGCTACAGGAATTTTTGGGTTAGGTCAATCCGTTCGCGAGATATGGGAGTTTGAAGATAAGAAATGGTTGAGAAGACAACAAATTTTTCGCACTTCTGCTGCTCCAAACGCATAACCAGAATGGCCTAGGGAAGAAATACACATTCCGTTGTAATCGGGCGAGTTTCTACTTTCAGATGCAATAGGAATTTTTGGGTTAGGTCAATCCGTTCGCGAGATATGGGAGTTTGAAGCTAAGAAATGATTGAGAAGGCAAAAAATTTTTCGCAATTCTGCTGCTCCAAACGCTTAACCAGAATGGCCTAGGGAAAAAATACACATACCGCTGTAATCGGGCGAGATTCTACTTTCAGATGCAATAGGAATTTTTGGGTTAGGTCAATCCGTTTGCGAGATATGGGAGTTTGAAGCCAAGAAATGGTTGAGAAGGCAAAAAATTTTTCGCAATTCTGCTGCTCGAAACGCTTAACCAGAATGGGCTGGGGAAAAAATACACATACCGTTGTAATCGGGCTAGTTTCTACTTTCAGATGCAATAGGAATTTTTGGGTTAGGTCAATCCGTTCGCGAGATGTGGGAGTTTGAAGCCAAGAAATGGTTGAGAAGGCAAAAAATTTTTCGCAATTCTGCTGGTCCAAACGCTTAACCAGAATGGCCTAGGGAAAAAATACACATGCCGTTGTAATCGGGCGAGTTTCTACTTTCAGATGCAATAGGAATTTTTGGGTTAGGTCAATCCGTTCGCGAGATATGGGAGTTTGAAGCCAAGAAATGGTTGAGAAGGCAAAAAATTTTTCGCAATTCTGCTAATCCAAACGCTTAACCAGAATGGCCTAGGGAGAAAATACACATACCGTTGAAATCGGGCGAGTTTATACTTTCAGACGCAACAGGAATTTTTGGGTTAGGTCAATCCGTTCACGAGATATGGGAGTTTGAAGCCAAGAAATGGTTGAGAAGGCAAAAAATTTTTCGCAATTCTGCTGCTCCAAACGCTTAACCAGAATGGGCTGGGGAAAAAATACACATACCGTTGTAATCGGGCGAGTTTCTACTTTCTGACGCAGCAGGAATTTTTGGGTTTGGTCAATCCTTTCGCGAGGTATGGGACTTTGAAACTAAGAAATGGTTGAGAAGACAACAAATTTTTCGCAATTCTGCTGATCCAAACGCTTAACCAGAATGGGCTGGAGAAAAAATACACATACCGTTGTAATCGGGCGAGTTTCTACTTTCAGACGCTACAGGAATTTTTGGGTTAGGTCAATCCGTTCGCGAGATATGGGAATTTGAATCCAAGAAATGGATGAGAAGGCAAAAAATTTTTCGCAATTCTGCTGCTCCAAACGCTTAACCAGAATGGGCTGGGGAAAAAATACACATACCGTTGTAATCGGGCTAGTTTCTACTTTCAGATGCAATAGGAATTTTTGGGTTAGGTCAATCCGTTCGCGAGATATGGGAGTTTGAAGCCAAGAAATGGTTGAGAAGGCAAAAAATTTTTCGCAATTCTGCTGGTCCAAACGCTTAACCAGAATGGCCTAGGGAGAAAATACACATACCGTTGAAATCGGGCGAGTTTATACTTTCAGACGCAACTGGAATTTTTGGGTTAGGTCAATCCGTTCGCGAGATATGGGAGTTTGAAGCTAAGAAATGATTGAGAAGGCAAAAAATTTTTCGCAATTCTGCTGCTCCAAACGCTTAACCAGAATGGCCTAGGGAAAAAATACGCATACAGTTGTAATCGGGCGAGTTTCTACTTTCTGACGCAGCAGGAATTTTTGGGTTTGGTCAATCCGTTCGCGAGATATGGGACTTTGATACTAAGAAATGGTTCAGAAGACAAAAAATTTGTCGCAATTCTGCTGATCCAAACGCTTAACCAGAATGGGCTGGGGAAAAAATACACATACCGTTGTAATCGGGCGAGTTTCTACTTTCAGACGCTACAGGAATTTTTGGGTTAGGTCAATCCGTCCGCGAGATATGGGAGTTTGAAGCAAAGAAACGTTTGAGAAGACAACAAATTTTTCGCACTTCTGCTGCTCCAAACGCTTAACCAGAATGGCCTAGGGAAAAAATACACATACCGTTGTAATCGGGCGAGTTTCTACTTTCAGATGCAATAGGAATTTTTGGGTTAGGTCAATCCGTTCGCGAGATATGGGGGTTTGAAGCTAAGAAATGGTTGAGAAGACAACAAATTTTTCGCACTTCTGCTGCTCCAAACGCATAACCAGAATGGCCTAGGGAAGAAATACACATACCGTTGTAATCGGGCGAGTTTCTACTTTCAGATGCAACAGGAATTTTTGGGTTAGGTCAATCCGTTCGCGAGATATGGGAGTTTGAAGCCAAGAAATGGTTAAGAAGGCAAAAAATTTTTCGCAATTCTGCTGCTCCAAACGCTTAACCAGAATGGCCTAGGGAAAAAATACACATACTGTAGTAATCGGGCGTGTTTCTACTTTCAGACGCAACAGGAATTTTTGGGTTAGGTCAATCCGTTCGCGAGATATGGGAGTTTGAAGCTAAGAAATGATTGAGAAGACAACAAATTTTTCGCAATTCTGCTGCCCCAAACGCTTCACCAGAATGGCCTAGGGAAAAAATACGCATACAGTTGTAATCGGGCGAGTTTCTACTTTCTGACGCAGCAGGAATTTTTGGGTTTGGTCAATCCGTCCGCGAGATATGGGAGTTTGAAGCCAAGAAATGGTTGAGAAGGCAAAAAATTTTTCGCAATTCTGCTGCTCCAAACGCTTAACCAGAATGGGCTGGGAAAAAATACACATACCGTTGTAATCGGGCTAGTTTCTACTTTCAGAGGCAATAGGAATTTTTGGGTTAGGTCAATCCGTTCGCGAGATATGCGAGTGTGAAGCTAAGAAATGGTTGAGAAGACAACAAATTTTTCGCAATGCTGCTGCTCCAAACGCTTAACCAGAATGGCCTAGGGAAAAAATACGCACACAGTTGTAATCGGGCGAGTTTCTACTTTCTGACGCAGCAGGAATTTTTGGGTTTGGTCAATCCGTTCGCGAGATATGGGACATTGAAACTAAGAAATGGTTGAGAAGACAACAAATTTTTCGCAATTCTGCTGATCCAAACGCTTAACCAGAATGGGCTGGGGAAAAAATACACATACCGTTGTAATCGGGCGAGTTTCTACTTTCAGACGCTACAGGAATTTTTGGGTTAGGTCAATCCGTTCGCGAGATATGGGAGTTTGAAGCCAAGAAATGGTTGAGAAGGCAAAAAATTTTTCGCAATTCTGCTGGTCCAAACGCTTAACCAGAATGGCCTAGGGAAAAAATACACATACCGTTGTAATCGGGCGAGTTTCTACTTTCAGATGCGATAGGAATTTTTGGGTTAGGTCAATCCGTTCGCGAGATATGCGAGTGTGAAGCTAAGAAATGGTTGAGAAGACAACAAATTTTTCGCAATGCTGCTGCTCCAAACGCTTAACCAGAATGGCCTAGGGAAAAAATACGCATACAGTTGTAATCGGGCGAGTTTCTACTTTCTGACGCAGCAGGAATTTTTGGGTTTGGTCAATCCGTTCGCGAGATATGGGACTTTGATACTAAGAAATGGTTCAGAAGACAAAAAATTTTTCGCAATTCTGCTGATCCAAACGCTTAACCAGAATGGGCTGGGGAAAAAATACACATACCGTTGTAATCGGGCGAGTTTCTACTTTCAGACGCTACAGGAATTTTTGGGTTAGGTCAATCCGTCCGCGAGATATGGGAGTTTGAAGCAAAGAAATGTTTGAGAAGACAACAAATTTTTTGCATTTCTGCTGCTCCAAACGCATAACCAGAATGGCCTAGGGAAGAAATACACATTCCGTTGTAATCGGGCGAGTTTCTACTTTCAGATGCAACAGGAATTTTTGGGTTAGGTCAATCCGTTCGCGAGATTTGGGAGTTTGAAGCCAAGAAATGGTTGAGAAGGCAAAAAATTTTTCGCAATTCTGCTGCTCCAAACGCTTAACCAGAATGGCCTAGGGAAAAAATACACATACTGTAGTAATCGGGCGTGTTTCTACTTTCAGACGCAAGAGGAATTTTTGGGTTAGGTCAATCCGTTCGCGAGATATGGGAGTTTGAAGCTAAGGAATGGTTGAGAAGACAACAAATTTTTCGCAATTCTGCTGCCCCAAACGCTTAACCAGAATGGCCTAGGGAAAAAATACGCATACAGTTGTAATCGGGCGAGTTTCTACTTTCTGACGCAGCAGGAATTTTTGGGTTTGGTCAATCCGTCCGCGAGATATGGGAGTTTGAAGCCAAGAAATGGTTGAGAAGGCAAAAATTTTTTCGCAATTCTGCTGCTCCAAACGCTTAACCAGAATGGGCTGGGAAAAAATACACATACCGTTGTAATCGGGCTAGTTTCTACTTTCAGAGGCAATAGGAATTTTTGGGTTAGGTCAATCCGTTCGCGAGATATGCGAGTGTGAAGCTAAGAAATGGTTGAGAAAACAACAAATTTTTCGCAATGCTGCTGCTCCAAACGCTTAACCAGAATGGCCTAGGGAAAAAATACGCACACAGTTGTAATCGGGCGAGTTTCTACTTTCTGACGCAGCAGGAATTTTTGGGTTTGGTCAATCCGTTCGCGAGATATGGGACTTTGAAACTAAGAAATGGTTGAGAAGACAACAAATTTTTCGCAATTCTGCTGATCCAAACGCTTAACCAGAATGGGCTGGGGAAAAAATACACATACCGTTGTAATCGGGCCAGTTTCTACTTTCAGACGCTACAGGAATTTTTGGGTTAGGTCAATCCGTTCGCGAGATATGGGAGTTTGAAGCCAAGAAATGGTTGAGAAGGCAAAAAATTTTTCGCAATTCTGCTGGTCCAAACGCTTAACCAGAATGGCCTAGGGAAAAAATACACATACCGTTGTAATCGGGCGAGTTTCTACTTTCAGATGCGATAGGAATTTTTGGGTTAGGTCAATCCGTTCGCGAGATATGCGAGTGTGAAACTAAGAAATGGTTGAGAAGACAACAAATTTTTCGCAATGCTGCTGCTCCAAACGCTTAACCAGAATGGCCTAGGGAAAAAATACGCATACAGTTGTAATCGGGCGAGTTTCTACTTTCTGACGCAGCAGGAATTTTTGGGTTTGGTCAATCCGTTCGCGAGATATGGGTTCTTTGAAACTAAGAAATGGTTGAGAACACAACAAATTTTTCGCAATTCTGCTGATCCAAACGCTTAACCAGAATGGGCTGGGGAAAAAATACACATACCGTTGTAATCGGGCGAGTTTCTACTTTCAGACGCTACAGGAATTTTTGGGTTAGGTCAATCCGTTCGCGAGATATGGGAGTTTGAAGATAAGAAATGGTTGAGAAGACAACAAATTTTTCGCACTTCTGCTGCTCCAAACGCATAACCAGAATGGCCTAGGGAAGAAATACACATACCGTTGTAATCGGGCGAGTTTCTACTTTCAGATGCAATAGGAATTTTTGGGTTAGGTCAATCCGTTCGCGAGATATGGGAGTTTGAAGCTAAGAAATGATTGAGAAGGCAAAAAATTTTTCGCAATTCTGCTGGTCCAAACGCTTAACCAGAATCGCCTAGGGAGAAAATACACATACCGTTGAAATCGGGCGAGTTTATACTTTCAGACTCAACTGGAATTTTTAGGTTAGGTCAATCCGTTCGCGAGATATGGGAGTTTGAAGCTAAGAAATGATTGAGAAGGCAAAAAATTTTTCGCAATTCTGCTGCTCCAAACGCTTAACCAGAATGTCCTAGGGAAAAAATACGCATACAGTTGTAATCGGGCGAGTTTCTACTTTCTGACGCAGCAGGAATTTTTGGGTTTGGTCAATCCGTTCGCGAGATATGGGTTCTTTGAAACTAAGAAATGGTTGAGAAGACAACAAATTTTTCGCAATTCTGCTGATCCAAACGCTTAACCAGAATGGGATGGGGAAAAAATACACATACCGTTGTAATCGGGCGAGTTCTACTTTCAGACGCTACAGGAATTTTTGGGTTAGGTCAATCCGTTCGCGAGATATGGGAGTTTGAAGATAAGAAATGGTTGAGAAGACAACAAATTTTTCGCACTTCTGCTGCTCCAAACGCATAACCAGAATGGCCTAGGGAAGAAATACACATACCGTTGTAATCGGGCGAGTTTCTACTTTCAGATGCAATAGGAATTTTTGGGTTAGGTCAATCCGTTCGCGAGATATGGGAGTTTGAAGCTAAGAAATGATTGAGAAGGCAAAAAATTTTTCGCAATTCTGCTGCTCCAAACGCTTAACCAGAATGGCCTAGGGAAAAAATACACATACCGCTGTAATCGGGCGAGATTCTACTTTCAGATGCAATAGGAATTTTTGGGTTAGGTCAATCCGTTTGCGAGATATGGGAGTTTGAAGCCAAGAAATGGTTGAGAAGGCAAAAAATTTTTCGCAATTCTGCTGCTCGAAACGCTTAACCAGAATGGGCTGGGGAAAAAATACACATACCGTTGTAATCGGGCTAGTTTCTACTTTCAGATGCAATAGGAATTTTTGGGTTAGGTCAATCCGTTCGCGAGATATGGGAGTTTGAAGCCAAGAAATGGTTGAGAAGGCAAAAAATTTTTCGCAATTCTGCTGGTCCAAACGCTTAACCAGAATGGCCTAGGGAAAAAATGCACATGCCGTTGTAATCGGGCGAGTTTCTACTTTCAGATGCAATAGGAATTTTTGGGTTAGGTCAATCCGTTCGCGAGATATGGGAGTTTGAAGCCAAGAAATGGTTGAGAAGGCAAAAAATTTTTCGCAATTCTGCTAATCCAAACGCTTAACCAGAATGGCCTAGGGAGAAAATACACATACCGTTGAAATCGGGCGAGTTTATACTTTCAGACGCAACTGGAATTTTTGGGTTAGGTCAATCCGTTCACGAGATATGGGAGTTTGAAGCCAAGAAATGGTTGAGAAGGCAAAAAATTTTTCGCAATTCTGCTGCTCCAAACGCTTAACCAGAATGGGCTGGGGAAAAAATACACATACCGTTGTAATCGGGCGAGTTTCTACTTTCAGACGCTACAGGAATTTTTGGGTTAGGTCAATCCGTTCGCGAGATATGGGAATTTGAATCCAAGAAATGGATGAGAAGGCAAAAAATTTTTCGCAATTCTGCTGCTCCAAACGCTTAACCAGAATGGGCTGGGGAAAAAATACACACACCGTTGTAATCGGGCTAGTTTCTACTTTCAGATGCAATAGGAATTTTTGGGTTAGGTCAATCCGTTCGCGAGATATGGGAGTTTGAAGCCAAGAAATGGTTGAGAAGGCAAAAAATTTTTCGCAATTCTGCTGGTCCAAACGCTTAACCAGAATGGCCTAGGGAGAAAATACACATACCGTTGAAATCGGGCGAGTTTATACTTTCAGACGCAACAGGAATTTTTGGGTTAGGTCAATCCGTTCGCGAGATATGGGAGTTTGAAGCTAAGAAATGATTGAGAAGGCAAAAAATTTTTCGCAATTCTGCTGCTCCAAACGCTTAACCAGAATGGCCTAGGGAAAAAATACGCATACAGTTGTAATCGGGCGAGTTTCTACTTTCTGACGCAGCAGGAATTTTTGGGTTTGGTCAATCCGTTCGCGAGATATGGGACCTTGAAACTAAGAAATGGTTGAGAAGACAACAAATTTTTCGCAATTCTGCTGATCCAAACGCTTAACCAGAATGGGCTGGGGAAAAAATACACATACCGTTGTAATCGGGCGAGTTTCTACTTTCAGATGCAATAGGAATTTTTGGGTTAGGTCAATCCGTTCGCGAGATATGGGAGTTTGAAGCCAAGAAATGGTTGAGAAGGCAAAAAATTTTTCGCAATTCTGCTAATCCAAACGCTTAACCAGAATGGCCTAGGGAGAAAATACACATACCGTTGAAATCGGGCGAGTTTATACTTTCAGACGCAACTGGAATTTTTGGGTTAGGTCAATCCGTTCACGAGATATGGGAGTTTGAAGCCAAGAAATGGTTGAGAAGGCAAAAAATTTTTCGCAATTCTGCTGCTCCAAACGCTTAACCAGAATGGGCTGGGGAAAAAATACACATACCGTTGTAATCGGGCGAGTTTCTACTTTCAGACGCTACAGGAATTTTTGGGTTAGGTCAATCCGTTCGCGAGATATGGGAATTTGAATCCAAGAAATGGATGAGAAGGCAAAAAATTTTTCGCAATTCTGCTGCTCCAAACGCTTAACCAGAATGGGCTGGGGAAAAAATACACACACCGTTGTAATCGGGCTAGTTTCTACTTTCAGATGCAATAGGAATTTTTGGGTTAGGTCAATCCGTTCGCGAGATATGGGAGTTTGAAGCCAAGAAATGGTTGAGAAGGCAAAAAATTTTTCGCAATTCTGCTGGTCCAAACGCTTAACCAGAATGGCCTAGGGAGAAAATACACATACCGTTGAAATCGGGCGAGTTTATACTTTCAGACGCAACAGGAATTTTTGGGTTAGGTCAATCCGTTCGCGAGATATGGGAGTTTGAAGCTAAGAAATGATTGAGAAGGCAAAAAATTTTTCGCAATTCTGCTGCTCCAAACGCTTAACCAGAATGGCCTAGGGAAAAAATACGCATACAGTTGTAATCGGGCGAGTTTCTACTTTCTGACGCAGCAGGAATTTTTGGGTTTGGTCAATCCGTTCGCGAGATATGGGACCTTGAAACTAAGAAATGGTTGAGAAGACAACAAATTTTTCGCAATTCTGCTGATCCAAACGCTTAACCAGAATGGGCTGGGGAAAAAATACACATACCGTTGTAATCGGGCGAGTTTCTACTTTCAGACGCTACAGGAATTTTTGGGTTAGGTCAATCCGTTCGCGAGATATGGGAGTTTGAAGCCAAGAAATGGTTGAGAAGGCAAAAAATTTTTCGCAATTCTGCTGGTCCAAACGCTTAACCAGAATGGCCTAGGGAAAAAATACACATACCGTTGTAATCGGGCGAGTTTCTACTTTCAGATGCGATAGGAATTTTTGGGTTAGGTCAATCCGTTCGCGAGATATGCGAGTGTGAAGCTAAGAAATGGTTGAGAAGACAACAAATTTTTCGCAATGCTGCTGCTCCAAACGCTTAACCAGAATGGCCTAGGGAAAAAATACGCATACAGTTGTAATCGGGCGAGTTTCTACTTTCTGACGCAGCAGGAATTTTTGGGTTTGGTCAATCCGTTCGCGAGATATGGGACTTTGATACTAAGAAATGGTTCAGAAGACAAAAAATTTTTCGCAATTCTGCTGATCCAAACGCTTAACCAGAATGGGCTGGGGAAAAAATACACATACCGTTGTAATCGGGCGAGTTTCTACTTTCAGACGCTACAGGAATTTTTGGGTTAGGTCAATCCGTCCGCGAGATATGGGAGTTTGAAGCAACGAAATGTTTGAGAAGACAACAAATTTTTCGCATTTCTGCTGCTCCAAACGCTTAACCAGAATGGCCTAGGGAAAAAATACACATACCGTTGTAATCGGGCGAGTTTCTACTTTTAGACGCAACAGGAATTTTTGGGTTAGGTCAATCCGTTCGCGAGATATGGGAGTTTGAAGCTAAGAAATGGTTGAGAAGACAACAAATTTTTCGCAATTCTGCTGCCCCAAACGCTTAACCAGAATGGCCTAGGGAAAAAATACGCATACAGTTGTAATCGGGCGAGTTTCTACTTTCTGACGCAGCAGGAATTTTTGGGTTTGGTCAATCCGTCCGCGAGATATGGGAGTTTGAAGCCAAGAAATGGTTGAGAAGGCAAAAAATTTTTCGCAATTCTGCTGCTCCAAACGCTTAACCAGAATGGGCTGGGAAAAAATACACATACCGTTGTAATCGGGCTAGTTTCTACTTTCAGAGGCAATAGGAATTTTTGGGTTAGGTCAATCCGTTCGCGAGATATGCGAGTGTGAAGCTAAGAAATGGTTGAGAAGACAACAAATTTTTCGCAATGCTGCTGCTCCAAACGCTTAACCAGAATGGCCTAGGGAAAAAATACGGATACAGTTGTAATCGGGCGAGTTTCTACTTTCTGACGCAGCAGGAATTTTTGGGTTTGGTCAATCCGTTCGCGAGATATGGGTTCTTTGAAACTAAGAAATGGTTGAGAAGACAACAAATTTTTCGCAATTCTGCTGATCCAAACGCTTAACCAGAATGGGCTGGGGAAAAAATACAGATACCGTTGTAATCGGGCGAGTTTCTACTTTCAGACGCTACAGGAATTTTTGGGTTAGGTCAATCCGTTCGCGAGATATGGGAGTTTGAAGCCAAGAAATGGTTGAGAAGGCAAAAAATTTTTCGCAATTCTGCTGGTCCAAACGCATAACCAGAATGGCCTAGGGAAAAAATACACATACCGTTGTAATCGGGCGAGTTTCTACTTTCAGATGCGATAGGAATTTTTGGGTTAGGTCAATCCGTTCGCGAGATATGCGAGTGTGAAGCTAAGAAATGGTTGAGAAGACAACAAATTTTTCGCAATGCTGCTGCTCCAAACGCTTAACCAGAATGGCCTAGGGAAAAAATACGGATACAGTTGTAATCGGGCGAGTTTCTACTTTCTGACGCAGCAGGAATTTTTGGGTTTGGTCAATCCGTTCGCGAGATATGGGTTCTTTGAAACTAAGAAATGGTTGAGAAGACAACAAATTTTTCGCAATTCTGCTGATCCAAACGCTTAACCAGAATGGGCTGGGGAAAAAATACAGATACCGTTGTAATCGGGCGAGTTTCTACTTTCAGACGCTACAGGAATTTTTGGGTTAGGTCAATCCGTTCGCGAGATATGGGAGTTTGAAGCTAAGAAATGGTTGAGAAGACAACAAATTTTTCGCACTTCTGCTGCTCCAAACGCATAACCAGAATGGCCTAGGGAAGAAATACACATACCGTTGTAATCGGGCGAGTTTCTACTTTCAGATGCAATAGGAATTTTTGGGTTAGGTCAATCCGTTCGCGAGATATGGGAGTTTGAAGCCAAGAAATGGTTGAGAAGGCAAAAAATTTTTCGCAATTCTGCTGCTCGAAACGCTTAACCAGAATGGGCTGGGGAAAAAATACACATACCTTTGTAATCGGGCTAGTTTCTACTTTCAGATGCAATAGGAATTTTTGGGTTAGGTCAATCCGTTCGCGAGATATGGGAGTTTGAAGCCAAGAAATGGTTGAGAAGGCAAAAAATTTTTCGCAATTCTGCTGGTCCAAACGCTTAACCAGAATGGCCTAGGGAAAAAATACACATGCCGTTGTAATCGGGCGAGTTTCTACTTTCAGATGCAATAGGAATTTTTGGGTTAGGTCAATCCGTTCGCGAGATATGGGAGTTTGAAGCCAAGAAATGGTTGAGAAGGCAAAAAATTTTTCGCAATTCTGCTAATCCAAACGCTTAACCAGAATGGCCTAGGGAGAAAATACACATACCGTTGAAATCGGGCGAGTTTATACTTTCAGACGCAACTGGAATTTTTGGGTTAGGTCAATCCGTTCGCGAGATATGGGAGTTTGAAGCCAAGAAGTGGTTGAGAAGGCAAAAAATTTTTCGCAATTCTGCTGCTCCAAACGCTTAACCAGAATGGGCTGGGGAAAAAATACACATACCGTTGTAATCGGGCGAGTTTCTACTTTCTGACGCAGCAGGACTTTTTGGGTTTGGTCAATCCTTTCGCGAGATATGGGACTTTGAAACTAAGAAATGGTTGAGAAGACAACAAATTTTTCGCAATTCTGCTGATCCAAACGCTTAACCAGAATGGGCTGGGGAAAAAATACACATACCGTTGTAATCGGGCGAGTTTCTACTTTCAGACGCTACAGGAATTCTTGGGTTAGGTCAATCCGTTCGCGAGATATGGGAATTTGAATCCAAGAAATGGATGAGAAGGCAAAAAATTTTTCGCAATTCTGCTAATCCAAACGCTTAACCAGAATGGCCTAGGGAAAAAATACACATACCGTTGTAATCGGGCTAGTTTCTACTTTCAGAGGCAAAAGGAATTTTTGGGTTAGGTCAATCCGTTCGCGAGATATGCGAGTGTGAAGCTAAGAAATGGTTGTGAAGACAACAAATTTTTCGCAATTCTGCTGCTCCAAACGCTTAACCAGAATGGCCTATGGAAAAAATACGCATACAGTTGTAATCGGGCGAGTTTCTACTTTCTGACGCAGCAGGAATTTTTGGGTTTGGTCAATCCTTTCGCGAGATATGGGACTTTGAAACTAAGAAATGGTTGAGAAGACAACAAATTTTTCGCAATTCTGCTGATTCAAACGCTTAACCAGAATGGGCTGGGGAAAAAATACACATACCGTTGTAATCGGGCGAGTTTCTACTTTCAGACGCTACAGGAATTTTTGGGTTAGGTCAATCCGTTCGCGAGATATGGGAGTTTGAAGCCAAGAAATGGTTGAGAAGGTAAAAAATTTTTCGCAATTCTGCTGCTCCAAACGCTTAACCAGAATGGCCTAGGGAAAAAATACTCATACCGTTGTAATCGGGCGATTTTATACTTTCAGACGCAACAGGAATTTTTGGGTTAGGTCAATCCGTTCGCGAGATATGGGAGTTTGAATCCAAGAAATGGATGAGAAGGCAAAAAATTTTTCGCAATTCTGCTGCTCCAAACGTTTAACCAGAATGGCCTAGGGAAAAAATACACATATCGTTGTAATCGGGCGAGTTTCTACTTTCAGATGCAACAGGAATATTTGGGTTAGGTCAGTCCGTTCGCGAGATATGGGAGTTTGAAGCCAAGAAATGGTTGAGAAGGCAAACAATTTTTCGCAATTCTGCTGCTCCAAACGCTTAACCAGAATGGCCTAGGTAAAAAATACACATACCGCTGTAATCGGGCGAGATTCTTCTTTCAGATGCAATAGGAATTTTTGGGTTAGGTCAATCCGTTTGCGAGATATGGGAGTTTGAAGCCAAGAAATGGTTGAGAAGGCAAAAAATTTTTCGCAATTCTGTTGCTCCAAACGCTTAACCAGAATGGGCTGGGGAAAAAATACACATACCGTTGTAATCGGGCTAGTTTCTACTTTCAGATGCAATAGGAATTTTTGGGTTAGGTCAATCCGTTCGCGAGATATGGGAGTTTGAAGCCAAGAAATGGTTGAGAAGGCAAAAAATTTTTCGCAATTCTGCTGGTCCAAACGCTTAACCAGAATGGCCTAGGGAGAAAATACACATACCGTTGAAATCGGGCGAGTTTATACTTTCAGACTCAACTGGAATTTTTAGGTTAGGTCAATCCGTTCGCGAGATATGGGAGTTTGAAGCTAAGAAATGATTGAGAAGGCAAAAAATTTTTCGCAATTCTGCTGCTCCAAACGCTTAACCAGAATGTCCTAGGGAAAAAATACGCATACCGTTGTAATCGGGCGAGTTTCTACTTTCTGACGCAGCAGGAATTTTTGGGTTTGGTCAATCCGTTCGCGAGATATGGGTTCTTTGAAACTAAGAAATGGTTTAGAAGACAACAAATTTTTCGCAATTCTGCTGATCCAAACGCTTAACCAGAATGGGCTGGGGAAAAAATACACATACCGTTGTAATCGGGCGAGTTTCTACTTTCAGACGCTACAGGAATTTTTGGGTTAGGTCAATCCGTTCGCGAGATATGGGAGTTTGAAGATAAGAAATGGTTGAGAAGACAACAAATTTTTCGCACTTCTGCTGCTCCAAACGCATAACCAGAATGGCCTATTGAAGAAATACACATACCGTTGTAATCGGGCGAGTTTCTACTTTCAGATGCAATAGGAATTTTTGGGTTAGGTCAATCCGTTCGCGAGATATGGGAGTTTGAAGCTAAGAAATGATTGAGAAGGCAAAAAATTTTTCGCAATTCTGCTGCTCCAAACGCTTAACCAGAATGGCCTAGGGAAAAAATACACATACCGCTGTAATCGGGCGAGATTCTACTTTCAGATGCAATAGGAATTTTTGGGTTAGGTCAATCCGTTTGCGAGATATGGGAGTTTGAAGCCAAGAAATGGTTGAGAAGGCAAAAAATTTTTCGCAATTCTGCTGCTCGAAACGCTTAACCAGAATGGGCTGGGGAAAAAATACACATACCGTTGTAATCGGGCTAGTTTCTACTTTCAGATGCAATAGGAATTTTTGGGTTAGGTCAATCCGTTCGCGAGATATGGGAGTTTGAAGCCAAGAAATGGTTGAGAAGGCGAAAAATTTTTCGCAATTCTGCTGGTCCAAACGCTTAACCAGAATGGCCTAGGGAGAAAATACACATACCGTTGAAATCGGGCGAGTTTATACTTTCAGACTCAACTGGAATTTTTAGGTTAGGTCAATCCGTTCGCGAGATATGGGAGTTTGAAGCTAAGAAATGATTGAGAAGGCAAAAAATTTTTCGCAATTCTGCTGCTCCAAACGCTTAACCAGAATGTCCTAGGGAAAAAATACGCATACCGTTGTAATCGGGCGAGTTTCTACTTTCTGACGCAGCAGGAATTTTTGGGTTTGGTCAATCCGTTCGCGAGATATGGGTTCTTTGAAACTAAGAAATGGTTGAGAAGACAACAAATTTTTCGCAATTCTGCTGATCCAAACGCTTAACCAGAATGGGCTGGGGAAAAAATACACATACCGTTGTAATCGGGCGAGTTTCTACTTTCAGACGCTACAGGAATTTTTGGGTTAGGTCAATCCGTTCGCGAGATATGGGAGTTTGAAGATAAGAAATGGTTGAGAAGACAACAAATTTTTCGCACTTCTGCTGCTCCAAACGCATAACCAGAATGGCCTAGGGAAGAAATACACATACCGTTGTAATCGGGCGAGTTTCTACTTTCAGATGCAATAGGAATTTTTGGGTTAGGTCAATCCGTTCGCGAGATATGGGAGTTTGAAGCTAAGAAATGATTGAGAAGGCAAAAAATTTTTCGCAATTCTGCTGCTCCAAACGCTTAACCAGAATGGCCTAGGGAAAAAATACACATACCGCTGTAATCGGGCGAGATTCTACTTTCAGATGCAATAGGAATTTTTGGGTTAGGTCAATCCGTTTGCGAGATATGGGAGTTTGAAGCTAAGAAATGGTTGAGAAGACAACAAATTTTTCGCAATTCTGCTGCCCCAAACGCTTAACCAGAATGGCCTAGGGAAAAAATACGCATACAGTTGTAATCGGGCGAGTTTCTACTTTCTGACGCAGCAGGAATTTTTGGGTTTGGTCAATCCGTCCGCGAGATATGGGAGTTTGAAGCCAAGAAATGGTTGAGAAGGCAAAAAATTTTTCGCACTTCTGCTGCTCCAAACGCTTAACCAGAATGGGCTGGGAAAAAATACACATACCGTTGTAATCGGGCTAGTTTCTACTTTCAGAGGCAATAGGAATTTTTGGGTTAGGTCAATCCGTTCGCGAGATATGCGAGTGTGAAGCTAAGAAATGGTTGAGAAGACAACAAATTTTTCGCAATGCTGCTGCTCCAAACGCTTAACCAGAATGGCCTAGGGAAAAAATACGCACACAGTTGTAATCGGGCGAGTTTCTACTTTCTGACGCAGCAGGAATTTTTGGGTTTGGTCAATCCGTTCGCGAGATATGGGACTTTGAAACTAAGAAATGGTTGAGAAGACAACAAATTTTTCGCAATTCTGCTGATCCAAACGCTTAACCAGAATGGGCTGGGGAAAAAATACACATACCGTTGTAATCGGGCGAGTTTCTACTTTCAGACGCTACAGGAATTTTTGGGTTAGGTCAATCCGTTCGCGAGATATGGGAGTTTGAAGCCAAGAAATGGTTGAGAAGGCAAAAAATTTTTCGCAATTCTGCTGGTCCAAACGCTTAACCAGAATGGCCTAGGGAAAAGATACACATACCGTTGTAATTGGGCGAGTTTCTACTTTGAGATGCGATAGGAATTTTTGGGTTAGGTCAATCCGTTCGCGAGATATGGGAGTTTGAAGCCAAGAAATGGTTGAGAAGGCAAAAAATTTTTCGCAATTCTGCTAATCCAAACGCTTAACCAGAATGGCCTAGGGAGAAAATACACATACCGTTGTAATCGGGCGAGTTTCTACTTTCAGACGCTACAGGAATTTCTGGGTTAGGTCAATCCGTTCGCGAGATATGGGAATTTGAATCCAAGAAATGGATGAGAAGGCAAAAAATTTTTCGCAATTCTGCTGCTCCAAACGCTTAACCAGAATGGGCTGGGGAAAAAATACACATACCGTTGTAATCGGGCTAGTTTCTACTTTCAGATGCAATAGGAATTTTTGGGTTAGGTCAATCCGTTCGCGAGATATGGGAGTTTGAAGCCAAGAAATGGTTGAGAAGGCAAAAAATTTTTCGCAATTCTGCTGGTCCAAACGCTTAACCAGAATGGCCTAGGGAGAAAATACACATACCGTTGAAATCGGGCGAGTTTATACTTTCAGACGCAACTGGAATTTTTGGGTTAGGTCAATCCGTTCGCGAGATATGGGAGTTTGAAGCTAAGAAATGATTGAGAAGGCAAAAAATTTTTCGCAATTCTGCTGCTCCAAACGCTTAACCAGAATGGCCCAGGGAAAAAATACGCATACAGTTGTAATCGGGCGAGTTTCTACTTTCTGACGCAGCAGGAATTTTTGGGTTTGGTCAATCCGTTCGCGAGATATGGGACTTTGATACTAAGAAATGGTTCAGAAGACAAAAAATTTTTCGCAATTCTGCTGATCCAAACGCTTAACCAGAATGGGCTGGGGAAAAAATACACATACCGTTGTAATCGGGCGAGTTTCTACTTTCAGACGCTACAGGAATTTTTGGGTTAGGTCAATCCGTCCGCGAGATATGGGAGTTTGAAGCAAAGAAATGTTTGAGAAGACAACAAATTTTTCGCATTTCTGCTGCTCCAAACGCTTAACCAGAATGGCCTAGGGAAAAAATACACATACCGTTGTAATCGGGCGAGTTTCTACTTTCAGATGCAATAGGAATTTTTGGGTTAGGTCAATCCGTTCGCGAGATATGGGGGTTTGAAGCTAAGAAATGGTTGAGAAGACAACAAATTTTTCGCACTTCTGCTGCTCCAAACGCATAACCAGAATGGCCTAGGGAAGAAATACACATACCGTTGTAATCGGGCGAGTTTCTACTTTCAGATGCAACAGGAATTTTTGGGTTAGGTCAATCCGTTCGCGAGATATGGGAGTTTGAAGCCAAGAAATGGTTGAGAAGGCAAAAAATTTTTCGCAATTCTGCTGCTCCAAACGCTTAACCAGAATGGCCTAGGGAAAAAATACACATACTGTAGTAATCGGGCGTGTTTCTACTTTCAGACGCAACAGGAATTTTTGGGTTAGGTCAATCCGTTCGCGAGATATGGGAGTTTGAAGCTAAGAAATGGTTGAGAAGACAACAAATTTTTCGCAATTCTGCTGCCCCAAACGCTTAACCAGAATGGCCTAGGGAAAAAATACGCATACAGTTGTAATCGGGCGAGTTTCTACTTTCTGACGCAGCAGGAATTTTTGGGTTTGGTCAATCCGTCCGCGAGATATGGGAGTTTGAAGCCAAGAAATGGTTGAGAAGGCAAAAAATTTTTCGCACTTCTGCTGCTCCAAACGCTTAACCAGAATGGGCTGGGAAAAAATACACATACCGTTGTAATCGGGCTAGTTTCTACTTTCAGAGGCAATAGGAATTTTTGGGTTAGGTCAATCCGTTCGCGAGATATGCGAGTGTGAAGCTAAGAAATGGTTGAGAAGACAACAAATTTTTCGCAATGCTGCTGCTCCAAACGCTTAACCAGAATGGCCTAGGGAAAAAATACGCACACAGTTGTAATCGGGCGAGTTTCTACTTTCTGACGCAGCAGGAATTTTTGGGTTTGGTCAATCCGTTCGCGAGATATGGGACTTTGAAACTAAGAAATGGTTGAGAAGACAACAAATTTTTCGCAATTCTGCTGATCCAAACGCTTAACCAGAATGGGCTGGGGAAAAAATACACATACCGTTGTAATCGGGCGAGTTTCTACTTTCAGACGCTACAGGAATTTTTGGGTTAGGTCAATCCGTTCGCGAGATATGGGAGTTTGAAGCCAAGAAATGGTTGAGAAGGCAAAAAATTTTTCGCAATTCTGCTGGTCCAAACGCTTAACCAGAATGGCCTAGGGAAAAGATACACATACCGTTGTAATTGAGCGAGTTTCTACTTTGAGATGCGATAGGAATTTTTGGGTTAGGTCAATCCGTTCGCGAGATATGGGAGTTTGAAGCCAAGAAATGGTTGAGAAGGCAAAAAATTTTTCGCAATTCTGCTAATCCAAACGCTTAACCAGAATGGCCTAGGGAGAAAATACACATACCGTTGTAATCGGGCGAGTTTCTACTTTCAGACGCTACAGGAATTTCTGGGTTAGGTCAATCCGTTCGCGAGATATGGGAGTTTGAAGCTAAGAAATGGTTGAGAAGACAACAAATTTTTCGCACTTCTGCTGCTCCAAACGCATAACCAGAATGGCCTAGGGAAGAAATACACTTACCGTTGTAATCGGGCGAGTTTCTACTTTCAGATGCAACAGGAATTTTTGGGTTAGGTCAATCCGTTCGCGAGATATGCGAGTGTGAAGCCAAGAAATGGTTGAGAAGGCAAAAAATTTTTCGCAATTCTGTTGCTCCAAACGCTTAACCAGAATGGCCTAGGGAAAAAATACACATACTGTAGTAATCGGGCGTGTTTCTACTTTCAGACGCAACAGGAATTTTTGGGTTTGGTCAATCCGTTCGCGAGATATGGGAGTTTGAAGCCAAGAAATGGTTGAGAAGGCAAAAAATTTTTCGCAATTCTGCTGCTCCAAACGCTTAACCAGAATGGGCTGGGAAAAAATACACATACCGTTGTAATCGGGCTAGTTTCTACTTTCAGAGGCAATAGGAATTTTTGGGTTAGGTCAATCCGTTCGCGAGATATGCGAGTGTGAAGCTAAGAAATCGTTGAGAAGGCAAAAAATTTTTCGCAATTCTGCTAATACAAACGCTTAACCAGAATGGCCTAGGGAAGAAATACACATACCGTTGTAATCGGGCGAGTTTCTACTTTCAGATGCAATAGGAATTTTTGGGTTAGGTCAATCCGTTCGCGAGATATGGGAGTTTGAAGCCAAGAAATGGTTGAGAAGGCAAAAAATTTTTCGCAATTCTGCTGCTCCAAACGCTTAACCAGAATGGCCTCGGGAAAAAATACACATACCGTTGAAATCGGGCGAGTTTCTACTTTCAGATGCGATAGGAATTTTTGGGATAGGTCAATCCGTTCGCGAGATATGGTAGTTTGAAGCCAAGAAATGGTTGAGAAGGCAAAAAATTTTTCGCAATTCTGCTAATCCAAACGCTTAACCAGAATGGCCTAGGGAGAAAATACACATACCGTTGTAATCGGGCTAGTTTCTACTTTCAGAGGCAATAGGAATTTTTGGGTTAGGTCAATCCGTTCGCGAGATATGCGAGTGTGAAGCTAAGAAATGGTTGAGAAGACAACAAATTTTTCGCAATGCTGCTGCTCCAAACGCTTAACCAGAATGGCCTAGGGAAAAAATACGCATACAGTTGTAATCGGGCGAGTTTCTACTTTCTGACGCAGCAGGAATTTTTGGGTTTGGTCAATCCGTTCGCGAGATATGGGACTTTGAATCTAAGAAATGGTTGAGAAGACAACAAATATTTCGCAATTCTGCTGATCCAAACGCTTAACCAGAATGGGCTGGGGAAAAAGTACACATACCGTTGTAATCGGGCGAGTATCTACTTTCAGACGCTACAGGAATTTTTGGGTTAGGTCAATCCGTTCGCGAGATATGGGAGTTTGAAGCCAAGAAATGGTTGGGAAGGTAAAAAATTTTTCGCATTTCTGCTGCTCCAAACGCTTAACCAGAATGGCCTAGGGAAAAAATACACATACCGTTGTAATCGGGCGAGTTTCTACTTTCAGATGCAATAGGAATTTTTGGGTTAGGTCAATCCGTTCGCGAGATATGGGAGTTTGAAGTTAAGAAATGGTTGAGAAGACAACAAATTTTTCGCACTTCTGCTGCTCCAAACGCATAACCAGAATGGCCTAGGGAAGAAATACACATACCGTTGTAATCGGGCGAGTTTCTACTTTCAGATGCAATAGGAATTTTTGGGTTAGGTCAATCCGTTCGCGAGATATGGGAGATTGAAGCCAAGAAATGGTTGAGAAGGCAAAAAATTTTTCGCAATTCTGCTGCTCCAAACGCTTAACCAGAATGGCCTCGGGAAAAAATACACATACCGTTGAAATCGGGCGAGTTTCTACTTTCAGATGCGATAGGAATTTTTGGGGTAGGTCAATCCGTTCGCGAGATATGGGAGTTTGAAGCCAAGAAATGGTTGAGAAGGCAAAAAATTTTTCGCAATTCTGCTAATCCAAACGCTTAACCAGAATGGCCTAGGGAGAAAATACACATACCGTTGTAATCGGGCTAGTTTCTACTTTCAGAGGCAATAGGAATTTTTGGGTTAGGTCAATCCGTTCGCGAGATATGCGAGTGTGAAGCTAAGAAATGGTTGAGAAGACAACAAATTTTTCGCAATGCTGCTGCTCCAAACGCTTAACCAGAATGGCCTAGGGAAAAAATACGCATACCGTTGTAATCGGGCGAGTTTCTACTTTCTGACGCAGCAGGAATTTTTGGGTTTGGTCAATCCGTTCGCGAGATATGGGACTTTGAATCTAAGAAATGGTTGAGAAGACAACAAATCTTTCGCAATTCTGCTGATCCAAACGCTTAACCAGAATGGGCTGGGGAAAAAATACACATACCGTTGTAATCGGGCGAGTTTCTACTTTCAGATGCAATAGGAATTTTTGGGTTAGGTCAATCCGTTCGCGAGATATGGGAGTTTGAATCCAAGAAATGGATGAGAAGGCAAAAAATTTTTCGCCATTCTGCTGCTCCAAACGCTTAACCAGAATGGCCTAGGGAAAAAATACACATATCGTTGTAATCGGGCGAGTTTCTACTTTCAGATGCAACAGGAATATTTGGGTTAGGTCAGTCCGTTCGCGAGATATGGGAGTTTGAAGCCAAGAAATGGTAGAGAAGTCAAAAAATTTTTCGCAATTCTGCTGCTCCAAACGCTTAACCAGAATGGCCTAGGGAAAAAATACACATACCGTTGCAATCGGGCGGGTTTCTACTTTCAGATGCAATAGGAATTTTTGGGTTAGGTCAATCCTTTCGCGAGATATGGGAGTTTGAAGCTAAGAAATGATTGAGAAGGCAAAAAATTTTTCGCAATTCTGCTGCTCCAAACGCTTAACCAGAATGGCCTAGGGAAAAAATACACATACCGCGGTAATCGGGCGAGATTCTACTTTCAGATGCAATAGGAATTTTTGGGTTAGGTCAATCCGTTTGCGAGATATGGGAGTTTGAAGCCAAGAAATGGTTGAGAAGGCAAAAAATTTTTCGCATTTCTGCTGCTCCAAACGCTTAACCAGAATGGGCTGGGGAAAAAATACACATACCGTTGTAATCGGGCGAGTTTCTACTTTCAGATGCAATAGGAATTTTTGGGTTAGGTCAATCCGTTCGCGAGATATGGGAGTTTGAAGCTAAGAAATGGTTGAGAAGACAACAAATTTTTCGCACTTCTGCTGCTCCAAACGCATAACCAGAATGGCCTAGGGAAGAAATACACATACCGTTGTAATCGGGCGAGTTTCTACTTTCAGATGCAACAGGAATTTTTGGGTTAGGTCAATCCGTTCGCGAGATATGGGAGTTTGAAGCCAAGAAATGGTTGAGAAGGCAAAAAATTTTTCGCAATTCTGCTGCTCCAAACGCTTAACCAGAATGGCCTAGGGAAAAAATACACATATCGTTGTAATCGGGCGAGTTTCTACTTTCAGACGCTACAGGAATTTTTGGGTTAGGTCAATCCGTTCGCGAGATATGGGAGTTTGAAGCCAAGAAATGGTTGAGAAGGTAAAAAATTTTTCGCACTTCTGCTGCTCCAAACGCTTAACCAGAATGGCCTAGGGAAAAAATACACATACTGTAGTAATCGGGCGTGTTTCTACTTTCAGACGCAACAGGAATTTTTGGGTTAGGTCAATCCGTTCGCGAGATATGGGAGTTTGAAGCTAAGAAATGGTTGAGAAGACAACAAATTTTTCGCAATCCTGCTGCCCCAAACGCTTAACCAGAATGGGCTGGGGAAAAAATACACATACCGTTGTAATCGGGCGAGTTTCTACTTTCAGACGCTACAGGAATTTTTGGGTTAGGTCAATCCGTTCGCGAGATATGGGAGTTTGAAGCCAAGAAATGGTTGAGAAGGCAAAAAATTTTTCGCAATTCTGCTGGTCCAAACGCTTAACCAGAATGGCCTAGGGAAAAAATACACATACCGTTGTAATCGGGCGAGTTTCTACTTTCAGATGCGATAGGAATTTTAGGGTTAGGTCAATCCGTTCGCGAGATATGGGAGTTTGAAGCCAAGAAATGGTTGAGAAGGCAAAAAATTTTTCGCAATTCTGCTAATCCAAACGCTTAACCAGAATGGCCTAGGGAGAAAATACACATACCGTTGTAATCGGGCTAGTTTCTACTTTCAGAGGCAATAGGAATTTTTGGGTTAGGTCAATCCGTTCGCGAGATATGCGAGTGTGAAGCTAAGAAATGGTTGAGAAGACAACAAATTTTTCGCAATGCTGCTGCTCCAAACGCTTAACCAGAATGGCCTAGGGAAAAAATACGCATACAGTTGTAATCGGGCGAGTTTCTACTTTCTGACGCAGCAGGAATTTTTGGGTTTGTTCAATCCGTTCGCGAGATATGGGTTCTTTGAAACTAAGAAATGGTTGAGAAGACAACAAATTTTTCGCAATTCTGCTGATCCAAACGCTTAACCAGAATGGGCTGGGGAAAAAATACACATACCGTTGTAATCGGGCGAGTTTCTACTTTCAGACGCTACAGGAATTTTTGGGTTAGGTCAATCCGTTCGCGAGATATGGGAGTTTGAAGCTAAGAAATGGTTGAGAAGACAGCAAATTTTTCGCACTTCTGCTGCTCCAAACGCATAACCAGAATGGCCTAGGGAAGAAATACACATACCGTTGTAATCGGGCGAGTTTCTACTTTCAGATGCAATAGGAATTTTTGGGTTAGGTCAATCCGTTCGCGAGATATGGGAGTTTGAAGCTAAGAAATGATTGAGAAGGCAAAAAATTTTTCGCAATTCTGCTGCTCCAAACTCTTAACCAGAATGGCCTAGAGAAAAAATACACATACCGTTGTAATCGGGCTAGTTTCTACTTTCAGATGCAATAGGAATTTTTGGGTTAGGTCAATCCGTTCGCGAGATATGGGAGTTTGAAGCCAAGAAATGGTTGAGAAGGCAAAAAATTTTTCGCAATTCTGCTGGTCCAAACGCTTAACCAGAATGGCCTAGGGAAAAAATACACATGCCGTTGTAATCGGGCGAGTTTCTACTTTCAGATGCAATAGGAATTTTTGGGTTAGGTCAATCCGTTCGCGAGATATGGGAGTTTGAAGCCAAGAAATGGTTGAGAAGGCAAAAAATTTTTCGCAATTCTGCTAATCCAAACGCTTAACCAGAATGGCCTAGGGAGAAAATACACATACCGTTGAAATCGGGCGAGTTTCTACTTTCTGACGCAGCAGGAATTTTTGGGTTTGGTCAATCCGTTCGCGAGATATGGGACTTTGATACTAAGAAATGGTTGAGAAGACAACAAATTTTTCGCAATTCTGCTGATCCAAACGCTTAACCAGAATGGGCTGGGGAAAAAATACACATACCGTTGTAATCGGGCGAGTATCTACTTTCAGACGCTACAGGAATTTTTGGGTTAGGTCAATCCGTTCGCGAGATATGGGAGTTTGAAGCCAAGAAATGGTTGGGAAGGTAAAAAATTTTTCGCATTTCTGCTGCTCCAAACGCTTAACCAGAATGGCCTAGGGAAAAAATACACATACCGTTGTAATCGGGCGAGTTTCTACTTTCAGATGCAATAGGAATTTTTGGGTTAGGTCAATCCGTTCGCGAGATATGGGAGTTTGAAGCTAAGAAATGGTTGAGAAGACAACAAATTTTTCGCACTTCTGCTGCTCCAAACGCATAACCAGAATGGCCTAGGGAAGAAATACACATACCGTTGTAATCGGGCGAGTTTCTACTTTCAGATGCAATAGGAATTTTTGGGTTAGGTCAATCCGTTCGCGAGATATGGGAGTTTGAAGCCAAGAAATGGTTGAGAAGGCAAAAAATTTTTCGCAATTCTGCTGCTCCAAACGCTTAACCAGAATGGCCTCGGGAAAAAATACACATACCGCTGTAATCGGGCGAGTTTCTACTTTCAGATGCAATTGGAATTTTTGGGTTAGGTCAATCCGTTTGCGAGATATGGGAGTTTGAATCCAAGAAATGGATGAGAAGGCAAAAAATTTTTCGCAATTCTGCTGCTCCAAACGCTTAACCAGAATGGCCTAGGGAAAAAATACACATATCGTTGTAATCGGGCGAGTTTCTACTTTCAGATGCAACAGGAATATTTGGGTTAGGTCAGTCCGTTCGCGAGATATGGGAGTTTGAAGCCAAGAAATGGTTGGGAAGGTAAAAAATTTTTCGCATTTCTGCTGCTCCAAACGCTTAACCAGAATGGCCTAGGGAAAAAATACACATACCGTTGTAATCGGGCGAGTTTCTACTTTCAGATGCAATAGGAATTTTTGGGTTAGGTCAATCCTTTCGCGAGGTATGGGAGTTTGAAGCTAAGAAATGATTGAGAAGGCAAAAAATTTTTCGCAATTCTGCTGCTCCAAACGCTTAACCAGAATGGCCTAGGGAAAAAATACACATACCGCGGTAATCGGGCGAGATTCTACTTTCAGATGCAATAGGAATTTTTGGGTTAGGTCAATCCGTTTGCGAGATATGGGAGTTTGAAGCCAAGAAATGGTTGAGAAGGCAAAAAATTTTTCGCATTTCTGCTGCTCCAAACGCTTAACCAGAATGGGCTGGGGAAAAAATACACATACCGTTGTAATCGGGCGAGTTTCTACTTTCAGATGCAATAGGAATTTTTGGGTTAGGTCAATCCGTTCGCGAGATATGGGAGTTTGAAGCTAAGAAATGGTTGAGAAGACAACAAATTTTTCGCACTTCTGCTGCTCCAAACGCATAACCAGAATGGCCTAGGGAAGAAATACACATACCGTTGTAATCGGGCGAGTTTCTACTTTCAGATGCAATAGGAATTTTTGGGTTAGGTCAATCCGTTCGCGAGATATGGGAGTTTGAAGCCAAGAAATGGTTGAGAAGGCAAAAAATTTTTCGCAATTCTGCTGCTCCAAACGCTTAACCAGAATGGCCTCGGGAAAAAATACACATACCGCTGTAATCGGGCGAGTTTCTACTTTCAGATGCAATTGGAATTTTTGGGTTAGGTCAATCCGTTTGCGAGATATGGGAGTTTGAATCCAAGAAATGGATGAGAAGGCAAAAAATTTTTCGCAATTCTGCTGCTCCAAACGCTTAACCAGAATGGCCTAGGGAAAAAATACACATATCGTTGTAATCGGGCGAGTTTCTACTTTCAGATGCAACAGGAATATTTGGGTTAGGTCAGTCCGTTCGCGAGATATGGGAGTTTGAAGCCAAGAAATGGTTGGGAAGGTAAAAAATTTTTCGCATTTCTGCTGCTCCAAACGCTTAACCAGAATGGCCTAGGGAAAAAATACACATACCGTTGTAATCGGGCGAGTTTCTACTTTCAGATGCAATAGGAATTTTTGGGTTAGGTCAATCCTTTCGCGAGGTATGGGAGTTTGAAGCTAAGAAATGATTGAGAAGGCAAAAAATTTTTCGCAATTCTGCTGCTCCAAACGCTTAACCAGAATGGCCTAGGGAAAAAATACACATACCGCGGTAATCGGGCGAGATTCTACTTTCAGATGCAATAGGAATTTTTGGGTTAGGTCAATCCGTTTGCGAGATATGGGAGTTTGAAGCCAAGAAATGGTTGAGAAGGCAAAAAATTTTTCGCATTTCTGCTGCTCCAAACGCTTAACCAGAATGGGCTGGGGAAAAAATACACATACCGTTGTAATCGGGCGAGTTTCTACTTTCAGATGCAATAGGAATTTTTGGGTTAGGTCAATCCGTTCGCGAGATATGGGAGTTTGAAGCTAAGAAATGGTTGAGAAGACAACAAATTTTTCGCACTTCTGCTGCTCCAAACGCATAACCAGAATGGCCTAGGGAAGAAATACACATACCGTTGTAATCGGGCGAGTTTCTACTTTCAGATGCAACAGGAATTTTTGGGTTAGGTCAATCCGTTCGCGAGATATGGGAGTTTGAAGCCAAGAAATGGTTGAGAAGGCAAAAAATTTTTCGCAATTCTGCTGCTCCAAACGCTTAACCAGAATGGCCTAGGGAAAAAATACACATATCGTTGTAATCGGGCGAGTTTCTACTTTCAGACGCTACAGGAATTTTTGGGTTAGGTCAATCCGTTCGCGAGATATGGGAGTTTGAAGCCAAGAAATGGTTGAGAAGACAACAAATTTTTCGCAATCCTGCTGCCCCAAACGCTTAACCAGAATGGCCTAGGGAAAAAATACGCATACAGTTGTAATCGGGCGAGTTTCTACTTTCTGACGCAGCAGGAATTTTTGGGTTTGGTCAATCCGTTCGCGAGATACGGGAGTTTGAAGGCAATAAATGGTTGAGAAGGCAAAAAATTTTTCGCAATTCTGCTAATCCAAACGCTTAACCAGAATGGCCTAGGGAGAAAATACACATACCGTTGTAATCGGGCTAGTTTCTACTTTCAGAGGCAATAGGAATTTTTGGGTTAGGTCAATCCGTTCGCGAGATATGCGAGTGTGAAGCTAAGAAATGGTTGAGAAGACAACAAATTTTTCGCAATGCTGCTGCTCCAAACGCTTAACCAGAATGGCCTAGGGAAAAAATACGCATACAGTTGTAATCGGGCGAGTTTCTACTTTCTGACGCAGCAGGAATTTTTGGGTTTGTTCAATCCGTTCGCGAGATATGGGTTCTTTGAAACTAAGAAATGGTTGAGAAGACAACAAATTTTTCGCAATTCTGCTGATCCAAACGCTTAACCAGAATGGGCTGGGGAAAAAATACACATACCGTTGTAATCGGGCGAGTTTCTACTTTCAGACGCTACAGGAATTTTTGGGTTAGGTCAATCCGTTCGCGAGATATGGGAGTTTGAAGCTAAGAAATGGTTGAGAAGACAACAAATTTTTCGCACTTCTGCTGCTCCAAACGCATAACCAGAATGGCCTAGGGAAGAAATACACATACCGTTGTAATCGGGCGAGTTTCTACTTTCAGATGCAATAGGAATTTTTGGGTTAGGTCAATCCGTTCGCGAGATATGGGAGTTTGAAGCTAAGAAATGATTGAGAAGGCAAAAAATTTTTCGCAATTCTGCTGCTCCAAACTCTTAACCAGAATGGCCTAGAGAAAAAATACACATACCGTTGTAATCGGGCTAGTTTCTACTTTCAGATGCAATAGGAATTTTTGGGTTAGGTCAATCCGTTCGCGAGATATGGGAGTTTGAAGCCAAGAAATGGTTGAGAAGGCAAAAAATTTTTCGCAATTCTGCTGGACCAAACGCTTAACCAGAATGGCCTAGGGAAAAAATACACATGCCGTTGTAATCGGGCGAGTTTCTACTTTCAGTTGCAATAGGAATTTTTGGGTTAGGTCAATCCGTTCGCGAGATATGGGAGTTTGAAGCCAAGAAATGGTTGAGAAGGCAAAAAATTTTTCGCAATTCTGCTAATACAAACGCTTAACCAGAATGGCCTAGGGAGAAAATACACATACCGTTGAAATCGGGCGAGTTTCTACTTTCTGACGCAGCAGGAATTTTTGGGTTTGGTCAATCCGTTCGCGAGATATGGGACTTTGATACTAAGAAATGGTTGAGAAGACAACAAATTTTTCGCAATTCTGCTGATCCAAACGCTTAACCAGAATGGGCTGGGGAAAAAATACACATACCGTTGTAATCGGGCGAGTTTCTACTTTCAGACGCTACAGGAATTTTTGGGTTAGGTCAATCCGTCCGCGAGATATGGGAGTTTGAAGCAAAGAAATGGTTGAGAAGGCAAACAATTTTTCGCAATTCTGCTAATCCAAACGCTTAACCAGAATGGCCTAGGGAGAAAATACACATACCGTTGTAATCGGGCTAGTTTCTACTTTCAGAGGCAATAGGAATTTTTGGGTTAGGTCAATCCGTTCGCGAGATATGCGAGTGTGAAGCTAAGAAATGGTTGAGAAGACAACAAATTTTTCGCAATGCTGCTGCTCCAAACGCTTAACCAGAATTGCCTAGGGAAAAAATACGCATACAGTTGTAATCGGGCGAGTTTCTACTTTCTGACGCAGCAGGAATTTTTGGGTTTGGTCAATCCGTTCGCGAGATATGGGACTTTGAATCTAAGAAATGGTTGAGAAGACAACAAATTTTTCGCTATTCTGCTGATCCAAACGCTTAACCAGAATGGTCTGGGGAAAAAATACACATACCGTTGTAATCGGGCGAGTATCTACTTTCAGACGCTACAGGAATTTTTGGGTTAGGTCAATCCGTTCGCGAGATATGGGAGTTTGAAGCCAAGAAATGGTTGGGAAGGTAAAAAATTTTTCGCATTTCTGCTGCTCCAAACGCTTAACCAGAATGGCCTAGGGAAAAAATACACATACCGTTGTAATCGGGCGAGTTTCTACTTTCAGATGCAATAGGAATTTTTGGGTTAGGTCAATCCGTTCGCGAGATATGGGAGTTTGAAGCTAAGAAATGGTTGAGAAGACAACAAATTTTTCGCACTTCTGCTGCTCCAAACGCATAACCAGAATGGCCTAGGGAAGAAATACACATACCGTTGTAATCGGGCGAGTTTCTACTTTCAGATGCAATAGGAATTTTTGGGTTAGGCCAATCCGTTCGCGAGATATGGGAGTTTGAAGCCAAGAAATGGTTGAGAAGGCAAAAAATTTTTCGCAATTCTGCTGCTCCAAACGCTTAACCAGAATGGCCTCGGGAAAAAATACACATACCGCTGTAATCGGGCGAGTTTCTACTTTCAGATGCAATTGGAATTTTTGGGTTAGGTCAATCCGTTTGCGAGATATGGGAGTTTGAATCCAAGAAATGGATGAGAAGGCAAAAAATTTTTCGCAATTCTGCTGCTCCAAACGCTTAACCAGAATGGCCTAGGGAAAAAATACACATATCGTTGTAATCGGGCGAGTTTCTACTTTCAGATGCAACAGGAATATTTGGGTTAGGTCAGTCCGTTCGCGAGATATGGGAGTTTGAAGCCAAGAAATGGTAGAGAAGTCAAAAAATTTTTCGCAATTCTGCTGCTCCAAACGCTTAACCAGAATGGCCTAGGGAAAAAATACTCATACCGTTGCAATCGGGCGGGTTTCTACTTTCAGATGCAATAGGAAGTTTTGGGTTAGGTCAATCCTTTCGCGAGATATGGGAGTTTGAAGCTAAGAAATGATTGAGAAGGCAAAAAATTTTTCGCAATTCTGCTGCTCCAAACGCTTAACCAGAATGGCCTAGGGAAAAAATACACATACCGTTGTAATCGGGCGAGTATCTACTTTCAGAGGCAATAGGAATTTTTGGGTTAGGTCAATCCGTTCGCGAGGTATGCGAGTGTGAAGCTAAGAAATGGTTGAGAAGACAACAAATTTTTCGCAATGCTGCTGCTCCAAACCCTTAACCAGAATGGCCTAGGGAGAAAATACACATACCGTTGTAATCGGGCTAGTTTCTACTTTCAGAGGCAATAGGAATTTTTGGGTTCGGTCAATCCGTTCTCGAGATATGCGAGTGTGAAGCTAAGAAATGGTTGAGAAGACAACAAATTTTTCGCAATGCTGCTGCTCCAAACGCTTAACCAGAATGGCCTAGGGAAACAATACGCATACAGTTGTAATCGGGCGAGTTTCTACTTTCAGATGCAATAGGAATTTTTGGGTTAGGTCAATCCGTTCGCGAGATATGGGAGTTTGAAGCTAAGAAATGGTTGAGAAGACAACAAATTTTTCGCAATTCTGCTGCTCCAAACGCTTGACCAGAATGGGCTAGGGAAAAAATACACATACCGTTGTAATCGGGCGAGATTCTACTTCCAGACGCTACAGGAATTTTTGGGTAAGGTCAATCCGTTCGCGAGATATGGGAGTTTGAAGCCAAGAAATGGTTGAGAAGGCAAAAAATTTTTCACAATTCTGCTGCTCCAAACGCTTGACCAGAATGGGCTAGGGAAAAAATACACATACCGTTGTAATCGGGCGAGTTTCTACTTCCAGACGCTACAGTAATTTTTGGGTTAGGTCAATCCGTTCGCGAGATATGCGAGTGTGAAGCTAAGAAATGGTTGAGAAGACAACAAATTTTTCGCAATGCTGCTGCTCCAAACGCTTAACCAGAATGGCCTAGGGAAAAAATACGCATACAGTTGTAATCGGGCGAGTTTCTACTTTCTGACGCAGCAGGAATTTTTGGGTTTGTTCAATCCGTTCGCGAGATATGGGTTCTTTGAAACTAAGAAATGGTTGAGAAGACAACAAATTTTTCGCAATTCTGCTGATCCAAACGCTTAACCAGAATGGGCTGGGGAAAAAATACACATACCGTTGTAATCGGGCGAGTTTCTACTTTCAGACGCTACAGGAATTTTTGGGTTAGGTCAATCCGTTCGCGAGATATGGGAGTTTGAAGCTAAGAAATGGTTGAGAAGACAACAAATTTTTCGCACTTCTGCTGCTCCAAACGCAAAACCAGAATGGCCTAGGGAAGAAATACACATACCGTTGTAATCGGGCTAGTTTCTACTTTCAGATGCAATAGGAATTTTTGGGTTAGGTCAATCCGTTCGCGAGATATGGGAGTTTGAAGCCAAGAAATGGTTGAGAAGGCAAAAAATTTTTCGCAATTCTGCTAATCCAAACGCTTAACCAGAATGGCCTAGGGAGAAAATACACATACCGTTGAAATCGGGCGAGTTTCTACTTTCTGACGCAGCAGGAATTTTTGGGTTTGGTCAATCCGTTCGCGAGATATGGGACTTTGATACTAAGAAATGGTTGAGAAGACAACAAATTTTTCGCAATTCTGCTGATCCAAACGCTTAACCAGAATGGGCTGGGGAAAAAATACACATACCGTTGTAATCGGGCGAGTTTCTACTTTCAGACGCTACAGGAATTTTTGGGTTAGGTCAATCCGTCCGCGAGATATGGGAGTTTGAAGCAAAGAAATGGTTGAGAAGGCAAACAATTTTTCGCAATTCTGCTAATCCAAACGCTTAACCAGAATGGCCTAGGGAGAAAATACACATACCGTTGTAATCGGGCTAGTTTCTACTTTCAGAGGCAATAGGAATTTTTGGGTTAGGTCAATCCGTTCGCGAGATATGCGAGTGTGAAGCTAAGAAATGGTTGAGAAGACAACAAATTTTTCGCAATGCTGCTGCTCCAAACGCTTAACCAGAATGGCCTAGGGAAAAAATACGCATACAGTTGTAATCGGGCGAGTTTCTACTTTCTGACGCAGCAGGAATTTTTGGGTTTGGTCAATCCGTTCGCGAGATATGGGACTTTGAATCTAAGAAATGGTTGAGAAGACAACAAATTTTTCGCAATTCTGCTGATCCAAACGCTTAACCAGAATGGGCTGGGGAAAAAATACACATACCGTTGTAATCGGGCGAGTATCTACTTTCAGACGCTACAGGAATTTTTGGGTTAGGTCAATCCGTTCGCGAGATATGGGAGTTTGAAGCCAAGAAATGGTTGGGAAGGTAAAAAATTTTTCGCATTTCTGCTGCTCCAAACGCTTAACCAGAATGGCCTAGGGAAAAAATACACATACCGTTGTAATCGGGCGAGTTTCTACTTTCAGATGCAATAGGAATTTTTGGGTTAGGTCAATCCGTTCGCGAGATATGGGAGTTTGAAGCTAAGAAATGGTTGAGAAGACAACAAATTTTTCGCACTTCTGCTGCTCCAAACGCATAACCAGAATGGCCTAGGGAAGAAATACACATACCGTTGTAATCGGGCGAGTTTCTACTTTCAGATGCAATAGGAATTTTTGGGTTAGGTCAATCCGTTCGCGAGATATGGGAGTTTGAAGCCAAGAAATGGTTGAGAAGGCAAAAAATTTTTCGCAATTCTGCTGCTCCAAACGCTTAACCAGAATGGCCTCGGGAAAAAATACACATACCGCTGTAATCGGGCGAGTTTCTACTTTCAGATGCAATTGGAATTTTTGGGTTAGGTCAATCCGTTTGCGAGATATGGGAGTTTGAATCCAAGAAATGGATGAGAAGGCAAAAAATTTTTCGCAATTCTGCTGCTCCAAACGCTTAACCAGAATGGCCTAGGGAAAAAATACACATATCGTTGTAATCGGGCGAGTTTCTACTTTCAGATGCAACAGGAATATTTGGGTTAGGTCAGTCCGTTCGCGAGATATGGGAGTTTGAAGCCAAGAAATGGTAGAGAAGTCAAAAAATTTTTCGCAATTCTGCTGCTCCAAACGCTTAACCAGAATGGCCTAGGGAAAAAATACACATACCGTTGCAATCGGGCGGGTTTCTACTTTCAGATGCAATAGGAAGTTTTGGGTTAGGTCAATCCTTTCGCGAGATATGGGAGTTTGAAGCTAAGAAATGATTGAGAAGGCAAAAAATTTTTCGCAATTCTGCTGCTCCAAACGCTTAACCAGAATGGCCTAGGGAAAAAATACACATACCGTTGTAATCGGGCGAGTATCTACTTTCAGAGGCAATAGGAATTTTTGGGTTAGGTCAATCCGTTCGCGAGATATGCGAGTGTGAAGCTAAGAAATGGTTGAGAAGACAACAAATTTTTCGCAATGCTGCTGCTCCAAACGCTTAACCAGAATGGCCTAGGGAGAAAATACACATACCGTTGTAATCGGGCTAGTTTCTACTTTCAGAGGCAATAGGAATTTTTCGGTTCGGTCAATCCGTTCTCGAGATATGCGAGTGTGAAGCTAAGAAATGGTTGAGAAGACAACAAATTTTTCGCAATGCTGCTGCTCCAAACGCTTAACCAGAATGGCCTAGGGAAACAATACGCATACAGTTGTAATCGGGCGAGTTTCTACTTTCAGATGCAATAGGAATTTTTGGGTTAGGTCAATCCGTTCGCGAGATATGGGAGTTTGAAGCTAAGAAATGGTTGAGAAGGCGAAAAATTTTTCGCAATTCTGCTGGTCCAAACGCTTAACCAGAATGGCCTAGGGAGAAAATACACATACCGTTGTAATCGGGCTAGTTTCTACTTTCAGAGGCAATAGGAATTTTTGGGTTAGGTCAATCCGTTCGCGAGATATGCGAGTGTGAAGCTAAGAAATGGTTGAGAAGACAACAAATTTTTCGCAATGCTGCTGCTCCAAACGCTTAACCAGAATGGCCTAGGGAAAAAATACGCATACAGTTGTAATCGGGCGAGTTTCTACTTTCTGACGCAGCAGGAATTTTTGGGTTTGGTCAATCCGTTCGCGAGATATGGGACTTTGAATCTAAGAAATGGTTGAGAAGACAACAAATTTTTCGCAATTCTGCTGATCCAAACGCTTAACCAGAATGGGCTGGGGAAAAAATACACATACCGTTGTAATCGGGCGAGTATCTACTTTCAGACGCTACAGGAATTTTTGGGTTAGGTCAATCCGTTCGCGAGATATGGGAGTTTGAAGCCAAGAAATGGTTGGGAAGGTAAAAAATTTTTCGCATTTCTGCTGCTCCAAACGCTTAACCAGAATGGCCTAGGGAAAAAATACACATACCGTTGTAATCGGGCGAGTTTCTACTTTCAGATGCAATAGGAATTTTTGGGTTAGGTCAATCCGTTCGCGAGATATGGGAGTTTGAAGCTAAGAAATGGTTGAGAAGACAACAAATTTTTCGCACTTCTGCTGCTCCAAACGCATAACCAGAATGGCCTAGGGAAGAAATACACATACCGTTGTAATCGGGCGAGTTTCTACTTTCAGATGCAATAGGAATTTTTGGGTTAGGTCAATCCGTTCGCGAGATATGGGAGTTTGAAGCCAAGAAATGGTTGAGAAGGCAAAAAATTTTTCGCAATTCTGCTGCTCCAAACGCTTAACCAGAATGGCCTCGGGAAAAAATACACATACCGCTGTAATCGGGCGAGTTTCTACTTTCAGATGCAATTGGAATTTTTGGGTTAGGTCAATCCGTTTGCGAGATATGGGAGTTTGAATCCAAGAAATGGATGAGAAGGCAAAAAATTTTTCGCAATTCTGCTGCTCCAAACGCTTAACCAGAATGGCCTAGGGAAAAAATACACATATCGTTGTAATCGGGCGAGTTTCTACTTTCAGATGCAACAGGAATATTTGGGTTAGGTCAGTCCGTTCGCGAGATATGGGAGTTTGAAGCCAAGAAATGGTAGAGAAGTCAAAAAATTTTTCGCAATTCTGCTGCTCCAAACGCTTAACCAGAATGGCCTAGGGAAAAAATACACATACCGTTGCAATCGGGCGGGTTTCTACTTTCAGATGCAATAGGAAGTTTTGGGTTGGGTCAATCCTTTCGCGAGATATGGGAGTTTGAAGCTAAGAAATGATTGAGAAGGCAAAAAATTTTTCGCAATTCTGCTGCTCCAAACGCTTAACCAGAATGGCCTAGGGAAAAAATACACATACCGTTGTAATCGGGCGAGTATCTACTTTCAGAGGCAATAGGAATTTTTGGGTTAGGTCAATCCGTTCGCGAGATATGGGAGTTTGAAGCCAAGAAATGGTTGAGAAGGCAAAAAATTTTTCACAATTCTGCTGCTCCAAACGCTTGACCAGAATGGGCTAGGGAAAAAATACACATACCGTTGTAATCGGGCGAGTTTCTACTTCCAGACGCTACAGTAATTTTTGGGTTAGGTCAATCCGTTCGCGAGATATGCGAGTGTGAAGCTAAGAAATGGTTGAGAAGACAACAAATTTTTCGCAATGCTGCTGCTCCAAACGCTTAACCAGAATGGCCTAGGGAAAAAATACGCATACAGTTGTAATCGGGCGAGTTTCTACTTTCTGACGCAGCAGGAATTTTTGGGTTTGTTCAATCCGTTCGCGAGATATGGGTTCTTTGAAACTAAGAAATGGTTGAGAAGACAACAAATTTTTCGCAATTCTGCTGATCCAAACGCTTAACCAGAATGGGCTGGGGAAAAAATACACATACCGTTGTAATCGGGCGAGTTTCTACTTTCAGACGCTACAGGAATTTTTGGGTTAGGTCAATCCGTTCGCGAGATATGGGAGTTTGAAGCTAAGAAATGGTTGAGAAGACAACAAATTTTTCGCACTTCTGCTGCTCCAAACGCAAAACCAGAATGGCCTAGGGAAGAAATACACATACCGTTGTAATCGGGCGAGTTTCTACTTTCAGATGCAATAGGAATTTTTGGGTTAGGTCAATCCGTTCGCGAGATATGGGAGTTTGAAGCTAAGAAATGATTGAGAAGGCAAAAAATTTTTCGCAATTCTGCTGCTCCAAACTCTTAACCAGAATGGCCTAGACGAAAAAATACACATACCGTTGTAATCGGGCTAGTTTCTACTTTCAGATGCAATAGGAATTTTTGGGTTAGGTCAATCCGTTCGCGAGATATGGGAGTTTGAAGCCAAGAAATGGTTGAGAAGGCAAAAAATTTTTCGCAATTCTGCTGGTCCAAACGCTTAACCAGAATGGCCTAGGGAAAAAATACACATGCCGTTGTAATCGGGCGAGTTTCTACTTTCAGTTGCAATAGGAATTTTTGGGTTAGGTCAATCCGTTCGCGAGATATGGGAGTTTGAAGCCAAGAAATGGTTGAGAAGGCAAAAAATTTTTCGCAATTCTGCTAATCCAAACGCTTAACCAGAATGGCCTAGGGAGAAAATACACATACCGTTGAAATCGGGCGAGTTTCTACTTTCTGACGCAGCAGGAATTTTTGGGTTTGGTCAATCCGTTCGCGAGATATGGGACTTTGATACTAAGAAATGGTTGAGAAGACAACAAATTTTTCGCAATTCTGCTGATCCAAACGCTTAACCAGAATGGGCTGGGGAAAAAATACACATACCGTTGTAATCGGGCGAGTTTCTACTTTCAGACGCTACAGGAATTTTTGGGTTAGGTCAATCCGTCCGCGAGATATGGGAGTTTGAAGCAAAGAAATGGTTGAGAAGGCAAACAATTTTTCGCAATTCTGCTAATCCAAACGCTTAACCAGAATGGCCTAGGGAGAAAATACACATACCGTTGTAATCGGGCTAGTTTCTACTTTCAGAGGCAATAGGAATTTTTGGGTTAGGTCAATCCGTTCGCGAGATATGCGAGTGTGAAGCTAAGAAATGGTTGAGAAGACAACAAATTTTTCGCAATGCTGCTGCTCCAAACGCTTAACCAGAATGGCCTAGGGAAAAAATATGCATACAGTTGTAATCGGGCGAGTTTCTACTTTCTGACGCAGCAGGAATTTTTGGGTTTGGTCAATCCGTTCGCGAGATATGGGACTTTGAATCTAAGAAATGGTTGAGAAGACAACAAATTTTTCGCAATTCTGCTGATCCAAACGCTTAACCAGAATGGGCTGGGGAAAAAATACACATACCGTTGTAATCGGGCGAGTATCTACTTTCAGACGCTACAGGAATTTTTGGGTTAGGTCAATCCGTTCGCGAGATATGGGAGTTTGAAGCCAAGAAATGGTTGGGAAGGTAAAAAATTTTTCGCATTTCTGCTGCTCCAAACGCTTAACCAGAATGGCCTAGGGAAAAAATACACATACCGTTGTAATCGGGCGAGTTTCTACTTTCAGATGCAATAGGAATTTTTGGGTTAGGTCAATCCGTTCGCGAGATATGGGAGTTTGAAGCTAAGAAATGGTTGAGAAGACAACAAATTTTTCGCACTTCTGCTGCTCCAAACGCATAACCAGAATGGCCTAGGGAAGAAATACACATACCGTTGTAATCGGGCGAGTTTCTACTTTCAGATGCAATAGGAATTTTTGGGTTAGGTCAATCCGTTCGCGAGATATGGGAGTTTGAAGCCAAGAAATGGTTGAGAAGGCAAAAAATTTTTCGCAATTCTGCTGCTCCAAACGCTTAACCAGAATGGCCTCGGGAAAAAATACACATACCGCTGTAATCGGGCGAGTTTCTACTTTCAGATGCAATTGGAATTTTTGGGTTAGGTCAATCCGTTTGCGAGATATGGGAGTTTGAATCCAAGAAATGGATGAGAAGGCAAAAAATTTTTCGCAATTCTGCTGCTCCAAACGCTTAACCAGAATGGCCTAGGGAAAAAATACACATATCGTTGTAATCGGGCGAGTTTCTACTTTCAGATGCAACAGGAATATTTGGGTTAGGTCAGTCCGTTCGCGAGATATGGGAGTTTGAAGCCAAGAAATGGTAGAGAAGTCAAAAAATTTTTCGCAATTCTGCTGCTCCAAACGCTTAACCAGAATGGCCTAGGGAAAAAATACACATACCGTTGCAATCGGGCGGGTTTCTACTTTCAGATGCAATAGGAAGTTTTGGGTTAGGTCAATCCTTTCGCGAGATATGGGAGTTTGAAGCTAAGAAATGATTGAGAAGGCAAAAAATTTTTCGCAATTCTGCTGCTCCAAACGCTTAACCAGAATGGCCTAGGGAAAAAATACACATACCGTTGTAATCGGGCGAGTATCTACTTTCAGAGGCAATATGAATTTTTGGGTTAGGTCAATCCGTTCGCGAGATATGCGAGTGTGAAGCTAAGAAATGGTTGAGAAGACAACAAATTTTTCGCAATGCTGCTGCTCCAAACGCTTAACCAGAATGGCCTAGGGAGAAAATACACATACCGTTGTAATCGGGCTAGTTTCTACTTTCAGAGGCAATAGGAATTTTTCGGTTCGGTCAATCCGTTCTCGAGATATGCGAGTGTGAAGCTAAGAAGTGGTTGAGAAGACAACAAATTTTTCGCAATGCTGCTGCTCCAAACGCTTAACCAGAATGGCCTAGGGAAACAATACGCATACAGTTGTAATCGGGCGAGTTTCTACTTTCAGATGCAATAGGAATTTTTGGGTTAGGTCAATCCGTTCGCGAGATATGGGAGTTTGAAGCTAAGAAATGGTTGAGAAGGCGAAAAATTTTTCGCAATTCTGCTGGTCCAAACGCTTAACCAGAATGGCCTAGGGAGAAAATACACATACCGTTGTAATCGGGCTAGTTTCTACTTTCAGAGGCAATAGGAATTTTTGGGTTAGGTCAATCCGTTCGCGAGATATGCGAGTGTGAAGCTAAGAAATGGTTGAGAAGACAACAAATTTTTCGCAATGCTGCTGCTCCAAACGCTTAACCAGAATGGCCTAGGGAAAAAATACGCATACAGTTGTAATCGGGCGAGTTTCTACTTTCTGACGCAGCAGGAATTTTTGGGTTTGGTCAATCCGTTCGCGAGATATGGGACTTTGAATCTAAGAAATGGTTGAGAAGACAACAAATTTTTCGCAATTCTGCTGATCCAAACGCTTAACCAGAATGGGCTGGGGAAAAAATACACATACCGTTGTAATCGGGCGAGTATCTACTTTCAGACGCTACAGGAATTTTTGGGTTAGGTCAATCCGTTCGCGAGATATGGGAGTTTGAAGCCAAGAAATGGTTGGGAAGGTAAAAAATTTTTCGCACTTCTGCTGCTCCAAACGCTTAACCAGAATGGCCTAGGGAAAAAATACACATACCGTTGTAATCGGGCGAGTTTCTACTTTCAGATGCAATAGGAATTTTTGGGTTAGGTCAATCCGTTCGCGAGATATGGGAGTTTGAAGCTAAGAAATGGTTGAGAAGACAACAAATTTTTCGCACTTCTGCTGCTCCAAACGCATAACCAGAATGGCCTAGGGAAGAAATACACATACCGTTGTAATCGGGCGAGTTTCTACTTTCAGATGCAATAGGAATTTTTGGGTTAGGTCAATCCGTTCGCGAGATATGGGAGTTTGAAGCCAAGAAATGGTTGAGAAGGCAAAAAATTTTTCGCAATTCTGCTGCTCCAAACGCTTAACCAGAATGGCCTCGGGAAAAAATACACATACCGCTGTAATCGGGCGAGTTTCTACTTTCAGATGCAATTGGAATTTTTGGGTTAGGTCAATCCGTTTGCGAGATATGGGAGTTTGAATCCAAGAAATGGATGAGAAGGCAAAAAATTTTTCGCAATTCTGCTGCTCCAAACGCTTAACCAGAATGGCCTAGGGAAAAAATACACATATCGTTGTAATCGGGCGAGTTTCTACTTTCAGATGCAACAGGAATATTTGGGTTAGGTCAGTCCGTTCGCGAGATATGGGAGTTTGAAGCCAAGAAATGGTAGAGAAGTCAAAAAATTTTTCGCAATTCTGCTGCTCCAAACGCTTAACCAGAATGGCCTAGGGAAAAAATACACATACCGTTGCAATCGGGCGGGTTTCTACTTTCAGATGCAATAGGAAGTTTTGGGTTAGGTCAATCCTTTCGCGAGATATGGGAGTTTGAAGCTAAGAAATGATTGAGAAGGCAAAAAATTTTTCGCAATTCTGCTGCTCCAAACGCTTAACCAGAATGGCCTAGGGAAAAAATACACATACCGTTGTAATCGGGCGAGTATCTACTTTCAGAGGCAATAGGAATTTTTGGGTTAGGTCAATCCGTTCGCGAGATATGCGAGTGTGAAGCTAAGAAATGGTTGAGAAGACAACAAATTTTTCGCAATGCTGCTGCTCCAAACGCTTAACCAGAATGGCCTAGGGAGAAAATACACATACCGTTGTAATCGGGCTAGTTTCTACTTTCAGAGGCAATAGGAATTTTTGGGTTCGGTCAATCCGTTCTCGAGATATGCGAGTGTGAAGCTAAGAAATGGTTGAGAAGACAACAAATTTTTCGCAATGCTGCTGCTCCAAACGCTTAACCAGAATGGCCTAGGGAAACAATACGCATACAGTTGTAATCGGGCGAGTTTCTACTTTCAGATGCAATAGGAATTTTTGGGTTAGGTCAATCCGTTCGCGAGATATGGGAGTTTGAAGCTAAGAAATGGTTGAGAAGACAACAAATTTTTCGCAATTCTGCTGCTCCAAACGCTTGACCAGAATGGGCTAGGGAGAAAATACACATACCGTTGTAATCGGGCGAGATTCTACTTCCAGACGCTACAGGAATTTTTGGGTTAGGTCAATCCGTTCGCGAGATATGGGAGTTTGAAGCCAAGAAATGGTTGAGAAGGCAAAAAATTTTTCACAATTCTGCTGCTCCAAACGCTTGACCAGAATGGGCTAGGGAAAAAATACACATACCGTTGTAATCGGGCGAGTTTCTACTTCCAGACGCTACAGTAATTTTTGGGTTAGGTCAATCCGTTCGCGAGATATGTGAGTTTGAAGCCAAGAAATGGTTGAGAAGGCAAAAAAATTTTCGCAATTCTGCTGCTCCAAACGCTTAACCAGAATGGACTAGGGAAAAAATACACATACCGCTGTAATCGGGCGAGTTTCTACTTTCAGATGCAACAGGAATTTTTGGGTTAGGTCAATCCGTTCGCGAGATATGGGAGTTTGAAGCTAAGAAATGGTTGAGAAGTCAACAAATTTTTCGCACTTCTGCTGCTCCAAACGCTTAACCAGAATGGCCTAGGGAAAAAATACACAGACCGTTCTAATCGGGCGAGTTTCTACTTTCAGATGCAATAGGAATTTTTGGGTTAGGTCAATCCGTTCGCGAGATATGGGAGTTTGAAGCTAAGAAATGGTTGAGAAGACAACAAATTTTTCGCAATTCTGCTGCTCCAAACGCTTGACCAGAATGGGCTAGGGAAAAAATACACATACCGTTGTAATCGGGCGAGTTCCTACTTCCAGACGCTACAGGAATTTTTGGGTTAGGTCAATCCGTTCGCGAGATATGGGAGTTTGAAGCCAAGAAATGGTTGAGAAGGCAAAAAATTTTTCGCACTTCTGCTGCTCCAAACGCTTAACCAGAATGGCCTAGGGAAAAAATACACATACCGCTGTAATCGGGCGAGTTTCTACTTTCAGATGCAACAGGAATTTTTGGGTTAGGTCAATCCGTTCGCGAGATATGGGAGTTTGAAGCTAAGAAATGGTTGAGAAGGCAAAAAATTTTTCGAATTCTGCTGCTCCAAGCGCTTAACCAGAATGGCCTAGGGAAAAAATACACAGACCGTTGTAATCGGGCGAGATTCTACTTCCAGACGCTACAGGAATTTTTGGGTTAGGTCAATCCGTTCGCGAGATATGGGAGTTTGAAGCCAAGAAATGGTTGAGAAGGCAAAAAATTTTTCACAATTCTGCTGCTCCAAACGCTTGACCAGAATGGGCTAGGGAAAAAATACACATACCGTTGTAATCGGGCGAGTTTCTACTTCCAGACGCTACAGTAATTTTTGGGTTAGGTCAATCCGTTCGCGAGATATGCGAGTGTGAAGCTAAGAAATGGTTGAGAAGACAACAAATTTTTCGCAATGCTGCTGCTCCAAACGCTTAACCAGAATGGCCTAGGGAAAAAATACGCATACAGTTGTAATCGGGCGAGTTTCTACTTTCTGACGCAGCAGGAATTTTTGGGTTTGTTCAATCCGTTCGCGAGATATGGGAGTTTGAAGCTAAGAAATGGTTGAGAAGACAACAAATTTTTCGCACTTCTGCTGCTCCAAACGCATAACCAGAATGGCCTAGGGAAGAAATACACATACCGTTGTAATCGGGCGAGTTTCTACTTTCAGATGCAATAGGAATTTTTGGGTTAGGTCAATCCGTTCGCGAGATATGGGAGTTTGAAGCTAAGAAATGATTGAGAAGGCAAAAAATTTTTCGCAATTCTGCTGCTCCAAACTCTTAACCAGAATGGCCTAGAGAAAAAATACACATACCGTTGTAATCGGGCTAGTTTCTACTTTCAGATGCAATAGGAATTTTTGGGTTAGGTCAATCCGTTCGCGAGATATGGGAGTTTGAAGCCAAGAAATGGTTGAGAAGGCAAAAAATTTTTCGCAATTCTGCTGGTCCAAACGCTTAACCAGAATGGCCTAGGGAAAAAATACACATGCCGTTGTAATCGGGCGAGTTTCTACTTTCAGTTGCAATAGGAATTTTTGGGTTAGGTCAATCCGTTCGCGAGATATGGGAGTTTGAAGCCAAGAAATGGTTGAGAAGGCAAAAAATTTTTCGCAATTCTGCTAATCCAAACGCTTAACCAGAATGGCCTAGGGAGAAAATACACATACCGTTGAAATCGGGCGAGTTTCTACTTTCTGACGCAGCAGGAATTTTTGGGTTTGGTCAATCCGTTCGCGAGATATGGGACTTTGATACTAAGAAATGGTTGAGAAGACAACAAATTTTTCGCAATTCTGCTGATCCAAACGCTTAACCAGAATGGGCTGGGGAAAAAATACACATACCGTTGTAATCGGGCGAGTATCTACTTTCAGACGCTACAGGAATTTTTGGGTTAGGTCAATCCGTTCGCGAGATATGGGAGTTTGAAGCCAAGAAATGGTTGGGAAGGTAAAAAATTTTTCGCATTTCTGCTGCTCCAAACGCTTAACCAGAATGGCCTAGGGAAAAAATACACATACCGTTGTAATCGGGCGAGTTTCTACTTTCAGATGCAATAGGAATTTTTGGGTTAGGTCAGTCCGTTCGCGAGATATGGGAGTTTGAAGCCAAGAAATGGTAGAGAAGTCAAAAAATTTTTCGCAATTCTGCTGCTCCAAACGCTTAACCAGAATGGCCTAGGGAAAAAATACACATACCGTTGCAATCGGGCGGGTTTCTACTTTCAGATGCAATAGGAAGTTTTGGGTTAGGTCAATCCTTTCGCGAGATATGGGAGTTTGAAGCTAAGAAATGATTGAGAAGGCAAAAAATTTTTCGCAATTCTGCTGCTCCAAACGCTTAACCAGAATGGCCTAGGGAAAAAATACACATACCGTTGTAATCGGGCGAGTATCTACTTTCAGAGGCAATAGGAATTTTTGGGTTAGGTCAATCCGTTCGCGAGATATGCGAGTGTGAAGCTAAGAAATGGTTGAGAAGACAACAAATTTTTCGCAATGCTGCTGCTCCAAACGCTTAACCAGAATGGCCTAGGGAGAAAATACACATACCGTTGTAATCGGGCTAGTTTCTACTTTCAGAGGCAATAGGAATTTTTGGGTTCGGTCAATCCGTTCTCGAGATATGCGAGTGTGAAGCTAAGAAATGGTTGAGAAGACAACAAATTTTTCGCAATGCTGCTGCTCCAAACGCTTAACCAGAATGGCCTAGGGAAACAATACGCATACAGTTGTAATCGGGCGAGTTTCTACTTTCAGATGCAATAGGAATTTTTGGGTTAGGTCAATCCGTTCGCGAGATATGGGAGTTTGAAGCTAAGAAATGGTTGAGAAGACAACAAATTTTTCGCAATTCTGCTGCTCCAAACGCTTGACCAGAATGGGCTAGGGAGAAAATACACATACCGTTGTAATCGGGCGAGATTCTACTTCCAGACGCTACAGGAATTTTTGGGTTAGGTCAATCCGTTCGCGAGATATGGGAGTTTGAAGCCAAGAAATGGTTGAGAAGGCAAAAAATTTTTCACAATTCTGCTGCTCCAAACGCTTGACCAGAATGGGCTAGGGAAAAAATACACATACCGTTGTAATCGGGCGAGTTTCTACTTCCAGACGCTACAGTAATTTTTGGGTTAGGTCAATCCGTTCGCGAGATATGTGAGTTTGAAGCCAAGAAATGGTTGAGAAGGCAAAAAAATTTTCGCAATTCTGCTGCTCCAAACGCTTAACCAGAATGGACTAGGGAAAAAATACACATACCGCTGTAATCGGGCGAGTTTCTACTTTCAGATGCAACAGGAATTTTTGGGTTAGGTCAATCCGTTCGCGAGATATGGGAGTTTGAAGCTAAGAAATGGTTGAGAAGTCAACAAATTTTTCGCACTTCTGCTGCTCCAAACGCTTAACCAGAATGGCCTAGGGAAAAAATACACAGACCGTTCTAATCGGGCGAGTTTCTACTTTCAGATGCAATAGGAATTTTTGGGTTAGGTCAATCCGTTCGCGAGATATGGGAGTTTGAAGCTAAGAAATGGTTGAGAAGACAACAAATTTTTCGCAATTCTGCTGCTCCAAACGCTTGACCAGAATGGGCTAGGGAAAAAATACACATACCGTTGTAATCGGGCGAGTTCCTACTTCCAGACGCTACAGGAATTTTTGGGTTAGGTCAATCCGTTCGCGAGATATGGGAGTTTGAAGCCAAGAAATGGTTGAGAAGGCAAAAAATTTTTCGCACTTCTGCTGCTCCAAACGCTTAACCAGAATGGCCTAGGGAAAAAATACACATACCGCTGTAATCGGGCGAGTTTCTACTTTCAGATGCAACAGGAATTTTTGGGTTAGGTCAATCCGTTCGCGAGATATGGGAGTTTGAAGCTAAGAAATGGTTGAGAAGGCAAAAAATTTTTCGAATTCTGCTGCTCCAAGCGCTTAACCAGAATGGCCTAGGGAAAAAATACACAGACCGTTGTAATCGGGCGAGATTCTACTTCCAGACGCTACAGGAATTTTTGGGTTAGGTCAATCCGTTCGCGAGATATGGGAGTTTGAAGCCAAGAAATGGTTGAGAAGGCAAAAAATTTTTCACAATTCTGCTGCTCCAAACGCTTGACCAGAATGGGCTAGGGAAAAAATACACATACCGTTGTAATCGGGCGAGTTTCTACTTCCAGACGCTACAGTAATTTTTGGGTTAGGTCAATCCGTTCGCGAGATATGCGAGTGTGAAGCTAAGAAATGGTTGAGAAGACAACAAATTTTTCGCAATGCTGCTGCTCCAAACGCTTAACCAGAATGGCCTAGGGAAAAAATACGCATACAGTTGTAATCGGGCGAGTTTCTACTTTCTGACGCAGCAGGAATTTTTGGGTTTGTTCAATCCGTTCGCGAGATATGGGAGTTTGAAGCTAAGAAATGGTTGAGAAGACAACAAATTTTTCGCACTTCTGCTGCTCCAAACGCATAACCAGAATGGCCTAGGGAAGAAATACACATACCGTTGTAATCGGGCGAGTTTCTACTTTCAGATGCAATAGGAATTTTTGGGTTAGGTCAATCCGTTCGCGAGATATGGGAGTTTGAAGCTAAGAAATGATTGAGAAGGCAAAAAATTTTTCGCAATTCTGCTGCTCCAAACTCTTAACCAGAATGGCCTAGAGAAAAAATACACATACCGTTGTAATCGGGCTAGTTTCTACTTTCAGATGCAATAGGAATTTTTGGGTTAGGTCAATCCGTTCGCGAGATATGGGAGTTTGAAGCCAAGAAATGGTTGAGAAGGCAAAAAATTTTTCGCAATTCTGCTGGTCCAAACGCTTAACCAGAATGGCCTAGGGAAAAAATACACATGCCGTTGTAATCGGGCGAGTTTCTACTTTCAGTTGCAATAGGAATTTTTGGGTTAGGTCAATCCGTTCGCGAGATATGGGAGTTTGAAGCCAAGAAATGGTTGAGAAGGCAAAAAATTTTTCGCAATTCTGCTAATCCAAACGCTTAACCAGAATGGCCTAGGGAGAAAATACACATACCGTTGAAATCGGGCGAGTTTCTACTTTCTGACGCAGCAGGAATTTTTGGGTTTGGTCAATCCGTTCGCGAGATATGGGACTTTGATACTAAGAAATGGTTGAGAAGACAACAAATTTTTCGCAATTCTGCTGATCCAAACGCTTAACCAGAATGGGCTGGGGAAAAAATACACATACCGTTGTAATCGGGCGAGTATCTACTTTCAGACGCTACAGGAATTTTTGGGTTAGGTCAATCCGTTCGCGAGATATGGGAGTTTGAAGCCAAGAAATGGTTGGGAAGGTAAAAAATTTTTCGCATTTCTGCTGCTCCAAACGCTTAACCAGAATGGCCTAGGGAAAAAATACACATACCGTTGTAATCGGGCGAGTTTCTACTTTCAGATGCAATAGGAATTTTTGGGTTAGGTCAATCCGTTCGCGAGATATGGGAGTTTGAAGCTAAGAAATGGTTGAGAAGACAACAAATTTTTCGCACTTCTGCTGCTCCAAACGCATAACCAGAATGGCCTAGGGAAGAAATACACATACCGTTGTAATCGGGCGAGTTTCTACTTTCAGATGCAATAGGAATTTTTGGGTTAGGTCAATCCGTTCGCGAGATATGGGAGTTTGAAGCCAAGAAATGGTTGAGAAGGCAAAAAATTTTTCGCAATTCTGCTGCTCCAAACGCTTAACCAGAATGGCCTCGGGAAAAAATACACATACCGCTGTAATCGGGCGAGTTTCTACTTTCAGATGCAATTGGAATTTTTGGGTTAGGTCAATCCGTTTGCGAGATATGGGAGTTTGAATCCAAGAAATGGATGAGAAGGCAAAAAATTTTTCGCAATTCTGCTGCTCCAAACGCTTAACCAGAATGGCCTAGGGAAAAAATACACATATCGTTGTAATCGGGCGAGTTTCTACTTTCAGATGCAACAGGAATATTTGGGTTAGGTCAGTCCGTTCGCGAGATATGGGAGTTTGAAGCCAAGAAATGGTAGAGAAGTCAAAAAATTTTTCGCAATTCTGCTGCTCCAAACGCTTAACCAGAATGGCCTAGGGAAAAAATACACATACCGTTGCAATCGGGCGGGTTTCTACTTTCAGATGCAATAGGAAGTTTTGGGTTAGGTCAATCCTTTCGCGAGATATGGGAGTTTGAAGCTAAGAAATGATTGAGAAGGCAAAAAATTTTTCGCAATTCTGCTGCTCCAAACGCTTAACCAGAATGGCCTAGGGAAAAAATACACATACCGTTGTAATCGGGCGAGTATCTACTTTCAGAGGCAATAGGAATTTTTGGGTTAGGTCAATCCGTTCGCGAGATATGCGAGTGTGAAGCTAAGAAATGGTTGAGAAGACAACAAATTTTTCGCAATGCTGCTGCTCCAAACGCTTAACCAGAATGGCCTAGGGAGAAAATACACATACCGTTGTAATCGGGCTAGTTTCTACTTTCAGAGGCAATAGGAATTTTTGGGTTCGGTCAATCCGTTCTCGAGATATGCGAGTGTGAAGCTAAGAAATGGTTGAGAAGACAACAAATTTTTCGCAATGCTGCTGCTCCAAACGCTTAACCAGAATGGCCTAGGGAAACAATGCGCATACAGTTGTAATCGGGCGAGTTTCTACTTTCAGATGCAATAGGAATTTTTGGGTTAGGTCAATCCGTTCGCGAGATATGGGAGTTTGAAGCTAAGAAATGGTTGAGAAGGCGAAAAATTTTTCGCAATTCTGCTGGTCCAAACGCTTAACCAGAATGGCCTAGGGAGAAAATACACATACCGTTGTAATCGGGCTAGTTTCTACTTTCAGAGGCAATAGGAATTTTTGGGTTAGGTCAATCCGTTCGCGAGATATGCGAGTGTGAAGCTAAGAAATGGTTGAGAAGACAACAAATTTTTCGCAATGCTGCTGCTCCAAACGCTTAACCAGAATGGCCTAGGGAAAAAATACGCATACAGTTGTAATCGGGCGAGTTTCTACTTTCTGACGCAGCAGGAATTTTTGGGTTTGGTCAATCCGTTCGCGAGATATGGGACTTTGAATCTAAGAAATGGTTGAGAAGACAACAAATTTTTCGCAATTCTGCTGATCCAAACGCTTAACCAGAATGGGCTGGGGAAAAAATACACATACCGTTGTAATCGGGCGAGTATCTACTTTCAGACGCTACAGGAATTTTTGGGTTAGGTCAATCCGTTCGCGAGATATGGGAGTTTGAAGCCAAGAAATGGTTGGGAAGGAAAAAAATTTTTCGAATTCTGCTGCTCCAAGCGCTTAACCAGAATGGCCTAGGGAAAAAATACACAGACCGTTGTAATCGGGCGAGATTCTACTTCCAGACGCTACAGGAATTTTTGGGTTAGGTCAATCCGTTCGCGAGATATGGGAGTTTGAAGCCAAGAAATGGTTGAGAAGGCAAAAAATTTTTCACAATTCTGCTGCTCCAAACGCTTGACCAGAATGGGCTAGGGAAAAAATACACATACCGTTGTAATCGGGCGAGTTTCTACTTCCAGACGCTACAGTAATTTTTGGGTTAGGTCAATCCGTTCGCGAGATATGCGAGTGTGAAGCTAAGAAATGGTTGAGAAGACAACAAATTTTTCGCAATGCTGCTGCTCCAAACGCTTAACCAGAATGGCCTAGGGAAAAAATACGCATACAGTTGTAATCGGGCGAGTTTCTACTTTCTGACGCAGCAGGAATTTTTGGGTTTGTTCAATCCGTTCGCGAGATATGGGAGTTTGAAGCTAAGAAATGGTTGAGAAGACAACAAATTTTTCGCACTTCTGCTGCTCCAAACGCATAACCAGAATGGCCTAGGGAAGAAATACACATACCGTTGTAATCGGGCGAGTTTCTACTTTCAGATGCAATAGGAATTTTTGGGTTAGGTCAATCCGTTCGCGAGATATGGGAGTTTGAAGCTAAGAAATGATTGAGAAGGCAAAAAATTTTTCGCAATTCTGCTGCTCCAAACTCTTAACCAGAATGGCCTAGAGAAAAAATACACATACCGTTGTAATCGGGCTAGTTTCTACTTTCAGATGCAATAGGAATTTTTGGGTTAGGTCAATCCGTTCGCGAGATATGGGAGTTTGAAGCCAAGAAATGGTTGAGAAGGCAAAAAATTTTTCGCATTTCTGCTGGTCCAAACGCTTAACCAGAATGGCCTAGGGAAAAAATACACATGCCGTTGTAATCGGGCGAGTTTCTACTTTCAGTTGCAATAGGAATTTTTGGGTTAGGTCAATCCGTTCGCGAGATATGGGACTTTGAATCTAAGAAATGGTTGAGAAGACAACAAATTTTTCGCAATTCTGCTGATCCAAACGCTTAACCAGAATGGGCTGGGGAAAAAATACACATACCGTTGTAATCGGGCGAGTATCTACTTTCAGACGCTACAGGAATTTTTGGGTTAGGTCAATCCGTTCGCGAGATATGGGAGTTTGAAGCCAAGAAATGGTTGGGAAGGTAAAAAATTTTTCGCATTTCTGCTGCTCCAAACGCTTAACCAGAATGGCCTAGGGAAAAAATACACATACCGTTGTAATCGGGCGAGTTTCTACTTTCAGATGCAATAGGAATTTTTGGGTTAGGTCAATCCGTTCGCGAGATATGGGAGTTTGAAGCTAAGAAATGGTTGAGAAGACAACAAATTTTTCGCACTTCTGCTGCTCCAAACGCATAACCAGAATGGCCTAGGGAAGAAATACACATACCGTTGTAATCGGGCGAGTTTCTACTTTCAGATGCAATAGGAATTTTTGGGTTAGGTCAATCCGTTCGCGAGATATGGGAGTTTGAAGCCAAGAAATGGTTGAGAAGGCAAAAAATTTTTCGCAATTCTGCTGCTCCAAACGCTTAACCAGAATGGCCTAGGGAAACAATACGCATACAGTTGTAATCGGGCGAGTTTCTACTTTCAGATGCAATAGGAATTTTTGGGTTAGGTCAATCCGTTCGCGAGATATGGGAGTTTGAAGCTAAGAAATGGTTGAGAAGACAACAAATTTTTCGCAATTCTGCTGCTCCAAACGCTTGACCAGAATGGGCTAGGGAAAAAATACACATACCGTTGTAATCGGGCGAGATTCTACTTCCAGACGCTACAGGAATTTTTGGGTTAGGTCAATCCGTTCGCGAGATATGGGAGTTTGAAGCCAAGAAATGGTTGAGAAGGCAAAAAATTTTTCACAATTCTGCTGCTCCAAACGCTTGACCAGAATGGGCTAGGGAAAAAATACACATACCGTTGTAATCGGGCGAGTTTCTACTTCCAGACGCTACAGTAATTTTTGGGTTAGGTCAATCCGTTCGCGAGATATGTGAGTTTGAAGCCAAGAAATGGTTGAGAAGGCAAAAAAATTTTCGCAATTCTGCTGCTCCAAACGCTTAACCAGAATGGACTAGGGAAAAAATACACATACCGCTGTAATCGGGCGAGTTTCTACTTTCAGATGCAACAGGAATTTTTGGGTTAGGTCAATCCGTTCGCGAGATATGGGAGTTTGAAGCTAAGAAATGGTTGAGAAGACAACAAATTTTTCGCAATTCTGCTGCTCCAAACGCTTAACCAGAATGGCCTAGAGAGAAAATACACATACCGTTGTAATCGGGCTAGTTTCTACTTTCAGATGCAATAGGAATTTTTGGGTTAGGTCAATCCGTTCGCGAGATATGCGAGTTTGAAGCTAAGAAATGGTTGAAAAGACAACAAATTTTTCGCAATTCTGCTGCTCCAAACGCTAAACCAGAATGGCCTAGGGAAAAAATACGCATGCAGTTGTAATCGGGCGAGTTTCTACTTTCAGATGCAACAGGAATTTTTGGGTTAGGTCAATCCGTTCGCGAGATATGGGAGTTTGAAGCTAAGAAATGGTTGAGAAGTCAACAAATTTTTCGCACTTCTGCTGCTCCAAACGCTTAACCAGAATGGCCTAGGGAAAAAATACACAGACAGTTCTAATCGGGCGAGTTTCTACTTTCAGATGCAATAGGAATTTTTGGGTTAGGTCAATCCGTTCGCGAGATATGGGAGTTTGAAGCTAAGAAATGGTTGAGAAGACAACAAATTTTTCGCAATTCTGCTGCTCCAAACGCTTGACCAGAATGGGCTAGGGAAAAAATACACATACCGTTGTAATCGGGCGAGTTCCTACTTCCAGACGCTACAGGAATTTTTGGGTTAGGTCAATCCGTTCGCGAGATATGGGAGTTTGAAGCCAAGAAATGGTTGAGAAGGCAAAAAATTTTTCGCACTTCTGCTGCTCCAAACGCTTAACCAGAATGGCCTAGGGAAAAAATACACATACCGCTGTAATCGGGCGAGTTTCTACTTTCAGATGCAACAGGAATTTTTGGGTTAGGTCAATCCGTTCGCGAGATATGGGAGTTTGAAGCCAAGGAATGGTTGAGAAGGCAAAAAATTTTTCGCAATTCTGCTGCTCCAAACGCTTAACCAGAATGGCCTAGTGAAAAAATACACATACCGTTGTAATCGGGCGAGCTTCTACTTTCAGATGTAATAGGAATTTTTGGGTTAGGTCATTCCGTTCGCGAGATATGGGAGTTTGAAGCCAAGAAATGGTTGAGAAGGCAAAAAATTTTTCGAATTCTGCTGCTCCAAGCGCTTAACCAGAATGGCCTAGGGAAAAAATACACATACCCTTGTAATCGGGCGAGTTTCTACTTTCAGATGCAATAGGAATTTTTGGGTTAGGTCAATCCGTTCGCGAGATATGGGAGTTTGAAGCTAAGAAATGGTTGAGAAGACAACAAATTTTTCGCAATTCTGCTGCTCCAAACGCTTGACCAGAATGGGCTAGGGAAAAAATACACATACCGTTGTAATCGGGCGAGTTTCTACTTCCAGACGCTACAGGAATTTTTGGGTTAGGTCAATCCGTTCGCGAGATATGGGAGTTTGAAGCCAAGAAATGGTTGAGAAGGCAAAAAATTTTTCACAATTCTGCTGCTCCAAACGCTTGACCAGAATGGCCTAGGGAAGAAACACACACACCGTTGTAATCGGGCGAGTTTCTACTTTCAGATGCAATAGGAATTTTTGGGTTAGGTCAATCCTTTCGCGAGATATGGGAGTTGGAAGCCAAGAAATGGTTGAGAAGGCAAAAAATTTTTCGCAATTCTGCTGCTCCAAACGCTTAACCAGAATGGCGTAGGGGAAAAATACACATACCGTTGTAATCGGGCGAGTTTCTACTTTCAGATGCAACAGGAATTTTTGGGTTAGGTCAATCCGTTCGCGAGATATGGGAGTTTGAAGCTAAGAAATGGTTGAGAAGACAACAAATTTTTCGCACTTCTGCTGCTCCAAACGCTTAACCAGAATGGCCTAGAGAGAAAATACACATACCGTTGTAATCGGGCTAGTTTCTACTTTCAGATGCAATAGGAATTTTTGGGTTAGGTCAATCCGTTCGCGAGATATGGGAGTTTGAACCTAAGAAATGGTTGAGAAGACAACAAATTTTTCGCAATTCTGCTGCTCCAAACGCTTGACCAGAATGGGCTAGGGAAAAAATACACATACCGTTGTAATCGGGCGAGTTCCTACTTCCAGACGCTACAGGAATTTTTGGGTTAGGTCAATCCGTTCGCGAGATATGGGAGTTTGAAGCCAAGAAATGGTTGAGAAGGCAAAAAATTTTTCGCACTTCTGCTGCTCCAAACGCTTAACCAGAATGGCCTAGGGAAAAAATACACATACCGCTGTAATCGGGCGAGTTTCTACTTTCAGATGCAACAGGAATTTTTGGGTTAAGTCAATCCGTTCGCAAGATATGGGAGTTTGAAGCCAAGGAATGGTTGAGAAGGCAAAAAATTTTTCGCAATACTGCTGCTCCAAACGATTAACCAGAATGGCCTAGTGAAAAAATACACATACCGTTGTAATCGGGCGAGCTTCTACTTTCAGATGCAATAGGAATTTTTGGGTTAGGTCATTCCGTTCGCGAGATATGGGAGTTTGAAGCCAAGAAATGGTTGAGAAGGCAAAAAATTTTTCGAATTCTGCTGCTCCAAGCGCTTAACCAGAATGGCCTAGGGAAAAAATACACATACCCTTGTAATCGGGCGAGTTTCTACTTTCAGATGCAATAGGAATTTTTGGGTTAGGTCAATCCGTTCGCGAGATATGCGAGTTTGAAGCTAAGAAATGGTTGAAGAGACAACAAATTTTTCGCAATTCTGCTGCTCCAAACGCTAAACCAGAATGGCCTAGGGAAAAAATACGCATGCAGTTGTAATCGGGCGAGTTTCTACTTTCAGATGCAATAGGAATTTTTGGATTAGGTCAATCCGTTCGCGAGATATGGGAGTTTGAAGCCAAGAAATGGTTGAGAAGGCAAAAAATTTATCGCAATTCTGCTGCTCCAAGCGCTTAACCAGAATGGCCTAGGGAAGAAATACACACACCGTTGTAATCGGGCGAGTTTCTACTTTCAGATGCAATAGGAATTTTTGGGTTAGGTCAATCCGTTCGCGAGATATGGGAGTTTGAAGCCAAGAAATGGTTGAGAAGGCAAAAAATTTTTCGCAATTCTGCTGCTCCAAACGCTTAACCAGAATGGCGTAGGGAAAAAATACACATACCGTTGTAATCGGGCGAGTTTCTACTTTCAGATGCAACAGGAATTTTTGGGTTAGGTCAATCCGTTCGCGAGATATGGGAGTTTGAAGCTAAGAAATGGTTGAGAAGACAACAAATTTTTCGCAATTCTGCTGCTCCAAACGCTTGACCAGAATGGGCTAGGGAAAAAATACACATACCGTTATAATCGGGCGAGTTCCTACTTCCAGACGCTACAGGAATTTTTGGGTTAGGTCAGTCCGTTCGCGAGATATGCGAGTTTGAAGCTAAGAAATGGTTGAAAAGACAACAAATTTTTCGCAATTCTGCTGCTCCAAACGCTAAACCAGAATGGCCTAGGGAAAAAATACGCATGCAGTTGTAATCGGGCGAGTTTCTACTTTCAGATGCAATAGGAATTTTTGGGTTAGGTCAATCCGTTCGCGAGATATGGGAGTTTGAAGCCAAGAAATGGTTGAGAAGGCAAAAAATTTATCGCAATTCTGCTGCTCCAAGCGCATAACCAGAATGGCCTAGGGAAGAAATACACACACCGTTGTAATCGGGCGAGTTTCTACTTTCAGATGCAATAGGAATTTTTGGGTTAGGTCAATCCGTTCGCGAGATATGGGAGTTTGAAGCCAAGAAATGGTTGAGAAGGCAAAAAATTTTTCGCAATTCTGCTGCTCCAAACGCTTAACCAGAATGGCGTAGGGAAAAAATACACATACCGTTGTAATCGGGCGGGTTTCTACTTTCAGATGCAATAGGAATTTTTGGGTTAGGTCAATCCGTTCGCGAGATATGGGAGTTTGAAGCTAAGAAATGGTTGAGAAGACAACAAATTTTTCGCACTTCTGCTGCTCCAAACGCTTAACCAGAATGGCCTAGGGAAAAAATACACATGCCGTTGTAATCGGGCGAGTTTCTACTTTCAGATGCAATAGGAATTTTTGGGTTAGGTCAATCCGTTCGCGAGATATGGGAGTTTGAAGCTAAGAAATGGTTGAGAAGATAACAAATTTTTCGCAATTCTGCTGCTCCAAACGCTTGACCAGAATGGGCTAGGGAAAAAATACACTTACCGTTGTAATCGGGCGAGTTCCTACTTCCAGACGCTACAGGAATTTTTGGGTTAGGTCAATCCGTTCGCGAGATATGGGAGTTTGAAGCCAAGAAATGGTTGAGAAGGCAAAAAATTTTTCGCACTTCTGCTGCTCCAAACGCTTAACCAGAATGGCCTAGGGAAAAAATACACATACCGCTGTAATCGGACGAGTTTCTACTTTCAGATGCAACAGGAATTTTTGTGTTAGGTCAATCCGTTCGCGAGATATGGGAGTTTGAAGCCAAGGAATGGTTGAGAAGGCAAAAAATTTTTCGCAATTCTGCTGCTCCAAACGCTTAACCAGAATGGCCTAGTGAAAAAATACACATACCGTTGTAATCGGGCGAGCTTCTACTTTCAGATGCAATAGGAATTTTTGGGTTAGGTCATTCCGTTCGCGAGATATGGGAGTTTGAAGCCAAGAAATGGTTGAGAAGGCAAAAAATTTTGCGAATTCTGCTGCTCCAAGCGCTTAACCAGAATGGCCTAGGGAAAAAATACACATAACGTTGTAATCGGGCGAGTTTCTACTTTCAGATGCAATAGGAATTTTTGGGTTAGATCAATCCGTTCGCGAGATATGGGAGTTTGAAGCCAAGAAATGGTTGAGAAGGCAACAAATTTTTCGCAATTCTGCTGCTCCAAACGCTTGACCAGGATGGGCTAGGGAAAAAATACACATACCGTTGTAATCGGGCGAGTTTCTACTTCCAGACGCTACAGGAATTTTTGGGTTAGGTCAATCCGTTCGCGAGATATGGGAGTTTGAAGCCAAGAAATGGTTGAGAAGGCAAAAAATTTTTCACAATTCTGCTGCTCCAAACGCTTGACCAGAATGGGCTAGGGAAAAAATACACATACCGTTGTAATCGGGCGAGTTTCTACTTCCAGACGCTACAGGAATTTTTGGGTTAGGTCAATCCGTTCGCGAGATATGGGAGTTTGAAGCCAAGAAATGGTTGAGAAGGCAAAAAATTTTTCACAATTCTGCTGCTCCAAACGCTTGACCAGAATGGGCTAGGGAAAAAATACACATACCGTTGTAATCGGGCGAGTTTCTACTTCCAGACGCTACAGTAATTTTTGGGTTAGGTCAATCCGTTCGCGAGAAATGTGAGTTTGAAGCCAAGAAATGGTTGAGGAGCCAAAAAAGTTTTCGCAATTCTGCTGCTCCAAACGCTTAACCAGAATGGACTAGGGAAAAAATACACATACCGCTGTAATCGGGCGAGTTTCTACTTTCAGATGCAATAGGAATTTTTGGGTTATGTCAATCCGTTCGCGAGATATGGGAGTTTGAAGCCAAGAAATGGTTGAGAAGGCAAAAAATTTTTCGCAATTCTGCTGCTCCAAACGCTTAACAAGAATGGCCTAGGGAAAAAATACACATACCGTTGTAATCGGGCGAGTTTCTACTTTCAGATGCAACAGGAATTTTTGGGTTAGGTCAATCCGTTCGCGAGATATGGGAGTTTGAAGCTAAGAAATGGTTGAGAAGACAACAAATTTTTCGCAATTCTGCTGCTCCAAACGCTTAACCAGAATGGCCTAGAGAGAAAATACACATACCGTTGTAATCGGGCTAGTTTCTACTTTCAGATGCAATAGGAATTTTTGGGTTAGGTCAATCCGTTCGCGAGATATGGGAGTTTGAAGCCAAGAAATGGTTGAGAAGGCAAAAAATTTTTCGCACTTCTGCTGCTCCAAACGCTTAACCAGAATGGCCTAGGGAAAAAATACACATACCGCTGTAATCGGGCGAGTTTCTACTTTCAGATGCAACAGGAATTTTTGGGTTAGGTCAATCCGTTCGCGAGATATGGGAGTTTGAAGCCAAGGAATGGTTGAGAAGGCAAAAAATTTTTCGCAATTCTGCTGCTCCAAACGCTTAACCAGAATGGCCTAGTGAAAAAATACACATACCGTTGTAATCGGGCGAGCTTCTACTTTCAGATGCAATAGGAATTTTTGGGTTAGGTCATTCCGTTCGCGAGATATGGGAGTTTGAAGCCAAGAAATGGTTGAGAAGGCAAAAAATTTTGCGAATTCTGCTGCTCCAAGCGCTTAACCAGAATGGCCTAGGGAAAAAATACACATAACGTTGTAATCGGGCGAGTTTCTACTTTCAGATGCAATAGGAATTTTTGGGTTAGATCAATCCGTTCGCGAGATATGGGAGTTTGAAGCCAAGAAATGGTTGAGAAGGCAACAAATTTTTCGCAATTCTGCTGCTCCAAACGCTTGACCAGAATGGGCTAGGGAAAAAATACACATACCGTTGTAATCGGGCGAGTTTCTACTTCCAGACGCTACAGGAATTTTTGGGTTAGGTCAATCCGTTCGCGAGATATGGGAGTTTGAAGCCAAGAAATGGTTGAGAAGTCAAAAAATTTTTCACAATTCTGCTGCTCCAAACGCTTGACCAGAATGGGCTAGGGAAAAAATACACATACCGTTGTAATCGGGCGAGTTTCTACTTCCAGACGCTACAGGAATTTTTGGGTTAGGTCAATCCGTTCGCGAGATATGGGAGTTTGAAGCCAAGAAATGGTTGAGAAGGCAAAAAATTTTTCACAATTCTGCTGCTCCAAACGCTTGACCAGAATGGGCTAGGGAAAAAATACACATACCGTTGTAATCGGGCGAGTTTCTACTTCCAGACGCTACAGTAATTTTTGGGTTAGGTCAATCCGTTCGCGAGAAATGTGAGTTTGAAGCCAAGAAATGGTTGAGGAGCCAAAAAAGTTTTCGCAATTCTGCTGCTCCAAACGCTTAACCAGAATGGACTAGGGAAAAAATACACATACCGCTGTAATCGGGCGAGTTTCTACTTTCAGATGCAATAGGAATTTTTGGGTTATGTCAATCCGTTCGCGAGATATGGGAGTTTGAAGCCAAGAAATGGTTGAGAAGGCAAAAAATTTTTCGCAATTCTGCTGCTCCAAACGCTTAACAAGAATGGCCTAGGGAAAAAATACACATACCGTTGTAATCGGGCGAGTTTCTACTTTCAGATGCAACAGGAATTTTTGGGTTAGGTCAATCCGTTCGCGAGATATGGGAGTTTGAAGCTAAGAAATGGTTGAGAAGACAACAAATTTTTCGCAATTCTGCTGCTCCAAACGCTTAACCAGAATGGCCTAGAGAGAAAATACACATACCGTTGTAATCGGGCTAGTTTCTACTTTCAGATGCAATAGGAATTTTTGGGTTAGGTCAATCCGTTCGCGAGATATGGGAGTTTGAAGCCAAGAAATGGTTGAGAAGGCAAAAAATTTATCGCAATTCTGCTGCTCCAAGCGCTTAACCAGAATGGCCTAGGGAAGAAATACACACACCGTTGTAATCGGGCGAGTTTCTACTTTCAGATGCAATAGGAATTTTTGGGTTAGGTCAATCCGTTCGCGAGATATGGGAGTTTGAAGCCAAGAAATGGTTGAGAAGGCAAAAAATTTTTCGCAATTCTGCTGCTCCAAACGCTTAACCAGAATGGCGTAGGGAAAAAATACACATACCGTTGTAATCGGGCGAGTTTCTACTTTCAGATGCAACAGGAATTTTTGGGTTAGGTCAATCCGTTCGCGAGATATGGGAGTTTGAAGCTAAGAAATGGTTGAGAAGACAACAAATTTTTCGCACTTCTGCTGCTCCAAACGCTTAACCAGAATGGCCTAGGGAAAAAATACACATACCGTTGTAATCGGGCGAGTTTCTACTTTCAGATGCAATAGGAATTTTTGGGTTAGGTCAATCCGTTCGCGAGATATGGGAGTTTGAAGCTAAGAAATGGTTGAGAAGACAACAAATTTTTCGCAATTCTGCTGCTCCAAACGCTTGACCAGAATGGGCTAGGGAAAAAATACACATACCGTTGTAATCGGGCGAGATCCTACTTCCAGACGCTACAGGAATTTTTGGGTTAGGTCAATCCGTTCGCGAGATATGGGAGTTTGAAGCCAAGAAATGGTTGAGAAGGCAAAAAATTTTTCACAATTCTGCTGCTCCAAACGCTTGACCAGAATGGGCTAGGGAAAAAATACACATACCGTTGTAATCGGGCGAGTTTCTACTTCCAGACGCTACAGGAATTTTTGGGTTAGGTCAATCCGTTCGCGAGATATGGGAGTTTGAAGCCAAGAAATGGTTGAGAAGGCAAAAAATTTTTCACAATTCTGCTGCTCCAAACGCTTGACCAGAATGGGCTAGGGAAAAAATACACATACCGTTGTAATCGGGCGAGTTTCTACTTCCAGACGCTACAGGAATTTTTGGGTTAGGTCAATCCGTTCGCGAGATATGGGAGTTTGAAGCCAAGAAATGGTTGAGAAGGCAAAAAATTTTTCACAATTCTGCTGCTCCAAACGCTTGACCAGAATGGGCTAGGGAAAAAATACACATACCGTTGTAATCGGGCGAGTTTCTACTTCCAGACGCTACAGGAATTTTTGGGTTAGGTCAATCCGTTCGCGAGATATGGGAGTTTGAAGCCAAGAAATGGTTGAGAAGGCAAAAAATTTTTCACAATTCTGCTGCTCCAAACGCTTGACCAGAATGGGCTAGGGAAAAAATACACATACCGTTGTAATCGGGCGAGTTTCTACTTCCAGACGCTACAGTAATTTTTGGGTTAGGTCAATCCGTTCGCGAGAAATGTGAGTTTGAAGCCAAGAAATGTTTGAGAAGGCAAAAAAGTTTTCGCAATTCTGCTGCTCCAAACGCTTAACCAGAATGGACTAGGGAAAAAATACACATACCGCTGTAATCGGGCGAGTTTCTACTTTCAGATGCAATAGGAATTTTTGGGTTATGTCAATCCGTTCGCGAGATATGGGAGTTTGAAGCCAAGAAATGGTTGAGAAGGCAAAAAATTTTTCGCAATTCTGCTGCTCCAAACGCTTAACAAGAATGGCCTAGGGAAAAAATACACATACCGTTGTAATCGGGCGAGTTTCTACTTTCAGATGCAATAGGAATTTTTGGGTTAGGTCAATCCGTTCGCGAGATATGCGAGTTTGAAGCTAAGAAATGGTTGAAAAGACAACAAATTTTTCGCAATTCTGCTGCTCCAAACGCTAAACCAGAATGGCCTAGGGAAAAAATACGCATGCAGTTGTAATCGGGCGAGTTTCTACTTTCGGATGCAATAGGAATTTTTGGGTTAGGTCAATCCGTTCGCGAGATATGGGAGTTTGAAGCCAAGAAATGGTTGAGAAGGCAAAAAATTTATCGCAATTCTGCTGCTCCAAGCGCTTAACCAGAATGGCCTAGGGAAGAAATACACACACCGTTGTAATCGGGCGAGTTTCTACTTTCAGATGCAATAGGAATTTTTGGGTTAGGTCAATCCGTTCGCGAGATATGGGAGTTTGAAGCCAAGAAATGGTTGAGAAGGCAAAAAATTTTTCGCAATTCTGCTGCTCCAAACGCTTAACCAGAATGGCGTAGGGAAAAAATACACACACCGTTGTAATCGGGCGAGTTTCTGCTTTCAGATGCAACAGGAATTTTTGGGTTAGGTCAATCCGTTCGCGAGATATGGGTGTTTGAAGCTAAGAAATGGTTGAGAAGACATCAAATTTTTCGCACTTCTGCTGCTCCAAACGCTTAACCAGAATGGCCTAGGGAAAGAATACACATACCGTTGTAATCGGGCGAGTTTCTACTTTCAGATGCAATAGGAATTTTTGGGTTAGGTCAATCCGTTCGCGAGATATGGGAGTTTGAAGCTAAGAAATGGTTGAGAAGACAACAAATTTTTCGCAATTCTGCTGCTCCAAACGCTTGACCAGAATGGGCTAGGGAAAAAATACACATACCGTTGTAATCGGGCGAGTTCCTAATTCCAGACGCTACAGGAATTTTTGGGTTAGGTCAATCCGTTCGCGAGATATGGGAGTTTGAAGCCAAGAAATGGTTGAGAAGGCAAAAAATTTTTCGCACTTCTGCTGCTCCAAACGCTTAACCAGAATGGCCTAGGGAAAAAATACACATACCGCTGTAATCGGGCGAGTTTCTACTTTCAGATGCAACAGGAATTTTTGGGTTAGGTCAATCCGTTCGCGAGATATGGGAGTTTGAAGCCAAGGAATGGTTGAGAAGGCAAAAAATTTTTCACAATTCTGCTGCTCCAAACGCTTGACCAGAATGGGCTAGGGAAAAAATACACATACCGTTGTAATCGGGCGAGTTTCTACTTCCAGACGCTACAGTAATTTTTGGGTTAGGTCAATCCGTTCGCGAGAAATGTGAGTTTGAAGCCAAGAAATGGTTGAGAAGGCAAAAAAGTTTTCGCAATTCTGCTGCTCCAAACGCTTAACCAGAATGGCCTAGGGAAAAAATACACATACCGTTGTAATCGGGCGAGTTTCTACTTTCAGATGCAACAGGAATTTTTGGGTTAGGTCAATCCGTTCGCGAGATATGGGAGTTTGAAGCTAAGAAATGGTTGAGAAGACAACAAATTTTTCCAAATTCTGCTGCTCCAAACGCTTAACCAGAATGGCCTAGAGAGAAAATACACATACCGTTGTAATCGGGCTAGTTTCTACTTTCAGATGCAATAGGAATTTTTGGGTTAGGTCAATCCGTTCGCGAGATATGGGAGTTTGAAGCCAAGAAATGGTTGAGAAGGCAAAAAATTTATCGCAATTCTGCTGCTCCAAGCGCTTAACCAGAATGGCCTAGGGAAGAAATACACACACCGTTGTAATCGGGCGAGTTTCTACTTTCAGATGCAATAGGAATTTTTGGGTTAGGTCAATCCGTTCGCGAGATATGGGAGTTTGAAGCCAAGAAATGGTTGAGAAGGCAAAAAATTTTTCGCAATTCTGCTGCTCCAAACGCTTAACCAGAATGGCGTAGGGAAAAAATACACATACCGTTGTAATCGGGCGAGTTTCTACTTTCAGATGCAACAGGAATTTTTGGGTTAGGTCAATCCGTTCGCGAGATATGGGAGTTTGAAGCTAAGAAATGGTTGAGAAGACAACAAATTTTTCGCACTTCTGCTGCTCCAAACGCTTAACCAGAATGGCCTAGGGAAAAAATACACATACCGTTGTAATCGGGCGAGTTTCTACTTTGAGATGCAATAGGAATTTTTGGGTTAGGTCAATCCGTTCGCGAGATATGGGAGTTTGAAGCTAAGAAATGGTTGAGAAGACAACAAATTTTTCGCAATTCTGCTGCTCCAAACGCTTGACCAGAATGGGCTAGGGAAAAAATACACATACCGTTGTAATCGGGCGAGATCCTACTTCCAGACGCTACAGGAATTTTTGGGTTAGGTCAATCCGTTCGCGAGATATGGGAGTTTGAAGCCAAGAAATGGTTGAGAAGGCAAAAAATTTTTCGCACTTCTGCTGCTCCAAACGCTTAACCAGAATGGCCTAGGGAAAAAATACACATACCGCTGTAATCGGGCGAGTTTCTACTTTCAGATGCAACAGGAATTTTAGGGTTAGGTCAATCCGTTCGCGAGATATGGGAGTTTGAAGCCAAGGAATGGTTGAGAAGGCAAAAAATTTTTCGCAATTCTGCTGCTCCAAGCGCTTAACCAGAATGGCCTAGGGAAAAAATACACATACCGTTGTAATCGGGCGAGTTTCTACTTTCAGATGCAATAGGAATTTTTGGGTTAGATCAATCCGTTCGCGAGATATGGGAGTTTGAAGCCAAGAAATGGTTGAGAAGGCAAAAAATTTTTCGCAATTCTGCTGCTCCAAACGCTTGACCAGAATGGGCTAGGGAAGAAATACTCATACCGTTGTAATCGGGCGAGTTTCTACTTCCAGACGCTACAGGAATTTTTGGGTTAGGTCTATCCGTTCGCGAGATATGGGAGTTTGAAGCCAAGAAATGGTTGAGAAGGCAAAAAATTTTTCACAATTCTGCTACTCCAAACGCTTGACCAGAATGGGCTAGGGAAAAAATACACATACCGTTGTAATCGGGCGAGTTTCTACTTCCAGACGCTACAGGAATTTTTGGGTTAGGTCAATCCGTTCGCGAGATATGGGAGTTTGAAGCCAAGAAATGGTTGAGAAGGCAAAAAATTTTTCACAATTCTGCTGCTCCAAACGCTTGACCAGAATGGGCTAGGGAAAAAATACACATACCGTTGTAATCGGGCGAGTTTCTACTTCCAGACGCTACAGTAATTTTTGGGTTAGGTCAATCCGTTCGCGAGAAATGTGAGTTTGAAGCCAAGAAATGTTTGAGAAGGCAAAAAAGTTTTCGCAATTCTGCTGCTCCAAACGCTTAACCAGAATGGACTAGGGAAAAAATACACATACCGCTGTAATCGGGCGAGTTTCTACTTTCAGATGCAATAGGAATTTTTGGGTTATGTCAATCCGTTCGCGAGATATGGGAGTTTGAAGCCAAGAAATGGTTGAGAAGGCAAAAAATTTTTCGCAATTCTGCTGCTCCAAACGCTTAACAAGAATGGCCTAGGGAAAAAATACACATACCGTTGTAATCGGGCGAGTTTCTACTTTCAGATGCAATAGGAATTTTTGGGTTAGGTCAATCCGTTCGCGAGATATGCGAGTTTGAAGCTAAGAAATGGTTGAAAAGACAACAAATTTTTCGCAATTCTGCTGCTCCAAACGCTAAACCAGAATGGCCTAGGGAAAAAATACGCATGCAGTTGTAATCGGGCGAGTTTCTACTTTCGGATGCAATAGGAATTTTTGGGTTAGGTCAATCCGTTCGCGAGATATGGGAGTTTGAAGCCAAGAAATGGTTGAGAAGGCAAAAAATTTATCGCAATTCTGCTGCTCCAAGCGCTTAACCAGAATGGCCTAGGGAAGAAATACACACACCGTTGTAATCGGGCGAGTTTCTACTTTCAGATGCAATAGGAATTTTTGGGTTAGGTCAATCCGTTCGCGAGATATGGGAGTTTGAAGCCAAGAAATGGTTGAGAAGGCAAAAAATTTTTCGCAATTCTGCTGCTCCAAACGCTTAACCAGAATGGCGTAGGGAAAAAATACACATACCGTTGTAATCGGGCGAGTTTCTGCTTTCAGATGCAACAGGAATTTTTGGGTTAGGTCAATCCGTTCGCGAGATATGGGAGTTTGAAGCTAAGAAATGGTTGAGAAGACAACAAATTTTTCGCAATTCTGCTGCTCCAAACGCTTGACCAGAATGGGCTAGGGAAAAAATACACATACCGTTGTAATCGGGCGAGTTCCTACTTCCAGACGCTACAGGAATTTTTGGGTTAGGTCAATCCGTTCGCGAGATATGGGAGTTTGAAGCTAAGAAATGGTTGAGAAGACAACAAATTTTTCGCAATTCTGCTGCTCCAAACGCTTAACCAGAATGGCCTAGAGAGAAAATACACACACCGTTGTAATCGGGCGAGTTTCTACTTTCAGATGCAATAGGAATTTTTGGGTTAGGTCAATCCGTTCGCGAGATATGGGAGTTTGAAGCCAAGAAATGGTTGAGAAGGCAAAAAATTTTTCGCAATTCTGCTGCTCCAAACGCTTAACCAGAATGGCCTAGGGAAGAAATACACACACCGTTGTAATCGGGCGAGTTTCTACTTTCAGATGCAATAGGAATTTTTGGGTTAGGTCAATCCGTTCGCGAGATATGGGAGTTTGAAGCCAAGAAATGGTTGAGAAGGCAAAAAATTTTTCGCAATTCTGCTGCTCCAAACGCTTAACCAGAATGGCGTAGGGAAAAAATACACATACCGTTGTAATCGGGCGAGTTTCTGCTTTCAGATGCAACAGGAATTTTTGGGTTAGGTCAATCCGTTCGCGAGATATGGGAGTTTGAAGCTAAGAAATGGTTGAGAAGACAACAAATTTTTCGCAATTCTGCTGCTCCAAACGCTTGACCAGAATGGGCTAGGGAAAAAATACACATACCGTTGTAATCGGGCGAGTTCCTACTTCCAGACGCTACAGGAATTTTTGGGTTAGGTCAATCCGTTCGCGAGATATGGGAGTTTGAAGCTAAGAAATGGTTGAGAAGACAACAAATTTTTCGCAATTCTGCTGCTCCAAACGCTTAACCAGAATGGCCTAGAGAGAAAATACACATACCGTTGTAATCGGGCTAGTTTCTACTTTCAGATGCAATAGGAATTTTTGGGTTAGGTCAATCCGTTCGCGAGATATGGGAGTTTGAAGCCAAGAAATGGTTGAGAAGGCAAAAAATTTATCGCAATTCTGCTGCTCCAAGCGCTTAACCAGAATGGCCTAGGGAAGAAATACACACACCGTTGTAATCGGGCGAGTTTCTACTTTCAGATGCAATAGGAATTTTTGGGTTAGGTCAATCCGTTCGCGAGATATGGGAGTTTGAAGCCAAGAAATGGTTGAGAAGGCAAAAAATTTTTCGCAATTCTGCTGCTCCAAACGCTTAACCAGTATGGCGTAGGGAAAAAATACACATACCGTTGTAATCGGGCGAGTTTCTACTTTCAGATGCAACAGGAATTTTTGGGTTAGGTCAATCCGTTCGCGAGATATGGGAGTTTGAAGCTAAGAAATGGTTGAGAAGACAACAAATTTTTCGCACTTCTGCTGCTCCAAACGCTTAACCAGAATGGCCTAGGGAAAAAATACACATACCGTTGTAATCGGGCGAGTTTCTACTTTCAGATGCAATAGGAATTTTTGGGTTAGGTCAATCCGTTCGCGAGATATGGGAGTTTGAAGCTAAGAAATGGTTGAGAAGACAACAAATTTTTCGCAATTCTGCTGCTCCAAACGCTTGACCAGATTGGGCTAGGGAAAAAATACACATACCGTTGTAATCGGGCGAGATCCTACTTCCAGACGCTACAGGAATTTTTGGGTTAGGTCAATCCGTTCGCGAGATATGGGAGTTTGAAGCCAAGAAATGGTTGAGAAGGCAAAAAATTTTTCGCACTTCTGCTGCTCCAAACGCTTAACCAGAATGGCCTAGGGAAAAAATACACATACCGCTGTAATCGGGCGAGTTTCTACTTTCAGATGCAACAGGAATTTCAGGGTTAGGTCAATCCGTTCGCGAGATATGGGAGTTTGAAGCCAAGGAATGGTTGAGAAGGCAAAAAATTTTTCGCAATTCTGCTGCTCCAAACGCTTAACCAGAATGGCCTAGTGAAAAAATACACATACCGTTGTAATCGGGCGAGCTTCTACTTTCAGATGCAATAGGAATTTTTGGGTTAGATCAATCCGTTCGCGAGATATGGGAGTTTGAAGCCAAGAAATGGTTGAGAAGGCAAAAAATTTTTCGCAATTCTGTTGCTCCAAGCGCTTGACCAGAATGGGCTAGGGAAGAAATACGCATACCGTTGTAATCGGGCGAGTTTCTACTTCCAGACGCTACAGGAATTTTTGGGTTAGGTCAATCCGTTCGCGAGATATGGGAGTTTGAAGCCAAGAAATGGTTGAGAAGGCAAAAAATTTTTCACAATTCTGCTGCTCCAAACGCTTGACCAGAATGGGCTAGGGAAAAAATACACATACCGTTGTAATCGGGCGAGTTTCTACTTCCAGACGCTACAGGAATTTTTGGGTTAGGTCAATCCGTTCGCGAGATATGGGAGTTTGAAGCCAAGAAATGGTTGAGAAGGCAAAAAATTTTTCACAATTCTGCTGCTCCAAACGCTTGACCAGAATGGGCTAGGGAAAAAATACACATACCGTTGTAATCGGGCGAGTTTCTACTTCCAGACGCTACAGTAATTTTTGGGTTAGGTCAATCCGTTCGCGAGAAATGTGAGTTTGAAGCCAAGAAATGGTTGAGAAGGCAAAAAAGTTTTCGCAATTCTGCTGCTCCAAACGCTTAACCAGAATGGACTAGGGAAAAAATACACATACCGCTGTAATCGGGCGAGTTTCTACTTTCAGATGCAATAGGAATTTTTGGGTTATGTCAATCCGTTCGCGAGATATGGGAGTTTGAAGCCAAGATATGGTTGAGAAGGCAAAAAATTTTTCGCAATTCTGCTGCTCCAAACGCTTAACAAGAATGGCCTAGGGAAAAAATACACATACCGTTGTAATCGGGCGAGTTTCTACTTTCAGATGCAACAGGAATTTTTGGGTTAGGTCAATCCGTTCGCGAGATATGGGAGTAGAAGCTAAGAAATGGTTGAGAAGACAACAAATTTTTCGCAATTCTGCTGCTCCAAACGCTTAACCAGAATGGCCTAGAGAGAAAATACGCATGCAGTTGTAATCGGGCGAGTTTCTACTTTCGGATGCAGTAGGAATTTTTGGGTTAGGTCAATCCGTTCGCGAGATATGGGAGTTTGAAGCCAAGAAATGGTTGAGAAGGCAAAAAATTTATCGCAATTCTGCTGCTCCAAGCGCTTAACCAGAATGGCCTAGGGAAGAAATACACACACCGTTGTAATCGGGCGAGTTTCTACTTTCAGATGCAATAGGAATTTTTGGGTTAGGTCAATCCGTTCGCGAGATATGGGAGTTTGAAGCCAAGAAATGGTTGAGAAGGCAGAAAATTTTTCGCAATTCTGCTGCTCCAAACGCTTAACCAGAATGGCGTAGGGAAAAAATACACATACCGTTGTAATCGGGCGAGTTTCTGCTTTCAGATGCAACAGGAATTTTTGGGTTAGGTCAATCCGTTCGCGAGATATGGGAGTTTGAAGCTAAGAAATGGTTGAGAAGACAACAAATTTTTCGCACTTCTGCTGCTCCAAACGCTTGACCAGAATGGGCTAGGGAAAAAATACACATACCGTTGTAATCGGGCGAGTTCCTACTTCCAGACGCTACAGGAATTTTTGGGTTAGGTCAATCCGTTCGCGAGATATGGGAGTTTGAAGCCAAGAAATGGTTGAGAAGGCAAAAAATTTTTCGCACTTCTGCTGCTCCAAACGCTTAACCAGAATGGCCTAGGGAAAAAATACACATACCGCTGTAATCGGGCGAGTTTCTACTTTCAGATGCAACAGGAATTTTCGGGTTAGGTCAATCCGTTCGCGAGATATGGGAGTTTGAAGCCAAGGAATGGTTGAGAAGGCAAAAAATTTTTCACAATTCTGCTGCTCCAAACGCTTGACCAGAATGGGCTAGGGAAAAAATACACATACCGTTGTAATCGGGCGAGTTTCTACTTCCAGACGCTACAGTAATTTTTGGGTTAGGTCAATCCGTTCGCGAGATATGGGAGTAGAAGCTAAGAAATGGTTGAGAAGACAACAAATTTTTCGCAATTCTGCTGCTCCAAACGCTTAACCAGAATGGCCTAGAGAGAAAATACGCATGCAGTTGTAATCGGGCGAGTTTCTACTTTCGGATGCAGTAGGAATTTTTGGGTTAGGTCAATCCGTTCGCGAGATATGGGAGTTTGAAGCCAAGAAATGGTTGAGAAGGCAAAAAATTTATCGCAATTCTGCTGCTCCAAGCGCTTAACCAGAATGGCCTAGGGAAGAAATACACACACCGTTGTAATCGGGCGAGTTTCTACTTTCAGATGCAATAGGAATTTTTGGGTTAGGTCAATCCGTTCGCGAGATATGGGAGTTTGAAGCCAAGAAATGGTTGAGAAGGCAAAAAATTTTTCGCAATTCTGCTGCTCCAAACGCTTAACCAGAATGGCGTAGGGAAAAAATACACATACCGTTGTAATCGGGCGAGTTTCTGCTTTCAGATGCAACAGGAATTTTTGGGTTAGGTCAATCCGTTCGCGAGATATGGGAGTTTGAAGCTAAGAAATGGTTGAGAAGACAACAAATTTTTCGCACTTCTGCTGCTCCAAACGCTTGACCAGAATGGGCTAGGGAAAAAATACACATACCGTTGTAATCGGGCGAGTTCCTACTTCCAGACGCTACAGGAATTTTTGGGTTAGGTCAATCCGTTCGCGAGATATGGGAGTTTGAAGCCAAGAAATGGTTGAGAAGGCAAAAAATTTTTCGCACTTCTGCTGCTCCAAACGCTTAACCAGAATGGCCTAGGGAAAAAATACACATACCGCTGTAATCGGGCGAGTTTCTACTTTCAGATGCAACAGGAATTTTCGGGTTAGGTCAATCCGTTCGCGAGATATGGGAGTTTGAAGCCAAGGAATGGTTGAGAAGGCAAAAAATTTTTCACAATTCTGCTGCTCCAAACGCTTGACCAGAATGGGCTAGGGAAAAAATACACATACCGTTGTAATCGGGCGAGTTTCTACTTCCAGACGCTACAGTAATTTTTGGGTTAGGTCAATCCGTTCGCGAGAAATGTGAGTTTGAAGCCAAGAAATGGTTGAGAAGGCAAAAAAGTTTTCGCAATTCTGCTGCTCCAAACGCTTAACCAGAATGGACTAGGGAAAAAATACACATACCGCTGTAATCGGGCGAGCTTCTACTTTCAGATGCAATAGGAATTTTTGGGTTATGTCAATCCGTTCGCGAGATATGGGAGTTTGAAGCCAAGAAATGGTTGAGAAGGCAAAAAATTTTTCGCAATTCTGCTGCTCCAAACGCTTAACAAGAATGGCCTAGGGAAAAAATACACATACCGTTGTAATCGGGCGAGTTTCTACTTTCAGATGCAACAGGAATTTTTGGGTTAGGTCAATCCGTTCGCGAGATATGGGAGTAGAAGCTAAGAAATGGTTGAGAAGACAACAAATTTTTCGCAATTCTGCTGCTCCAAACGCTTAACCAGAATGGCCTAGAGAGAAAATACACATACCGTTGTAATCGGGCTAGTTTCTACTTTCAGATGCAATAGGAATTTTTGGGTTAGGTCAATCCGTTCGCGAGATATGCGAGTTTGAAGCTAAGAAATGGTTGAAAAGACAACAAATTTTTCGCAATTCTGCTGCTCCAAACGCTAAACCAGAATGGCCTAGGGAAAAAATACGCATGCAGTTGTAATCGGGCGAGTTTCTACTTTCAGATGCAATAGGAATTTTTGGGTTAGGTCAATCCGTTCGCGAGATATGGGAGTTTGAAGCCAAGAAATGGTTGAGAAGGCAAAAAATTTATCGCAATTCTGCTGCTCCAAGCGCTTAACCAGAATGGCCTAGGGAAGAAATACACACACCGTTGTAATCGGGCGAGTTTCTACTTTCAGATGCAATAGGAATTTTTGGGTTAGGTCAATCCGTTCGCGAGATATGGGAGTTTGAAGCCAAGAAATGGTTGAGAAGGCAAAAAATTTTTCGCAATTCTGCTGCTCCAAACGCTTAACCAGAATGGCGTAGGGAAAAAATACACATACCGTTGTAATCGGGCGAGCTTCTACTTTCAGATGCAACAGGAATTTTTGGGTTAGGTCAATCCGTTCGCGAGATATGGGAGTTTGAAGCTAAGAAATGGTTGAGAAGACAACAAATTTTTCGCAATTCTGCTGCTCCAAACGCTTGACCAGAATGGGCTAGGGAAAAAATACACATACCGTTGTAATCGGGCGAGTTCCTACTTCCAGACGCTACAGGAATTTTTGGGTTAGGTCAATCCGTTCGCGAGATATGGGAGTTTGAAGCCAAGAAATGGTTGAGAAGGCAAAAAATTTTTCGCACTTCTGCTGCTCCAAACGCTTAACCAGAATGGCCTAGGGAAAAAATACACATACCGCTGTAATCGGGCGAGTTTCTACTTTCAGATGCAACAGGAATTTTTGGGTTAGGTCAATCCGTTCGCGAGATATGGGAGTTTGAAGCCAAGGAATGGTTGAGAAGGCAAAAAATTTTTCGCAATTCTGCTGCTCCAAACGCTTAACCAGAATGGCCTAGTGAAAAAATACACATACCGTTGTAATCGGGCGAGCTTCTACTTTCAGATGCAATAGGAATTTTTGGGTTAGGTCAATCCGTTCGCGAGATATGGGAGTTTGAAGCCAAGAAATGGTTGAGAAGGCAAAAAATTTTTCGCAATTCTGCTGCTCCAAACGCTTGACCAGAATGGGCTAGGGAAGAAATACACATACCGTTGTAATCGGGCGAGTTTCTACTTTCAGATGCAATAGGAATTTTTGGGTTAGATCAATCCGTTCGCGAGATATGGGAGTTTGAAGCCAAGAAATGGTGGAGAAGGCAAAAAATTTTTCGCAATTCTGCTGCTCCAAACGCTTGACCAGAATGGGCTAGGGAAGAAATACACATACCGTTGTAATCGGGCGAGTTTCTACTTTCAGATGCAATAGGAATTTTTGGGTTAGGTCAATCCGTTCGCGAGATATGGGAGTTTGAAGCCAAGAAATGGTTGAGAAGGCAACAAATTTTTCGCAATTCTGCTGCTCCAAAGGCTTGACCAGAATGGGCTAGGGAAAAAATACACATACCGTTGTAATCGGGCGAGTTTCTACTTCCAGACGCTACAGGAATTTTTGGGTTAGGTCAATCCGTTCGCGAGATATGGGAGTTTGAAGCCAAGAAATGGTTGAGAAGCCAAAAAATTTTTCACAATTCTGCTGCTCCAAACGCTTGACCAGAATGGGCTAGGGAAAAAATACACATACCGTTGTAATCAGGCGAGTTTCTACTTTCAGATGCAATAGGAATTTTTGGGTTAGATCAATCCGTTCGCGAGATATGGGAGTTTGAAGCCAAGAAATGGTTGAGAAGGCAAAAAATTTTTCGCAATTCTGCTGCTCCAAACGCTTGACCAGAATGGGCTAGGGAAGAAATACACATACCGTTGTAATCGGGCGAGTTTCTACTTTCAGATGCAATAGGAATTTTTGGGTTAGGTCAATCCGTTCGCGAGATATGGGAGTTTGAAGCCAAGAAATGGTTGAGAAGGCAAAAAATTTTTCGCACTTCTGCTGCTCCAAACGCTTAACCAGAATGGCCTAGGGAAAAAATACACAAACCGCTGTAACCGGGCGAGTTTCTACTTTCAGATGCAACAGGAATTTTAGGGTTAGGTCAATCCGTTCGCGAGATATGGGAGTTTGAAGCCAAGGAATGGTTGAGAAGGCAAAAAATTTTTCGCAATTCTGCTGCTCCAAACGCTTAACCAGAATGGCCTAGAGAAAAAATACACATACCGTTGTAATCGGGCGAGCTTCTACTTTCAGATGCAATAGGAATTTTTGGGCTAGGTCATTCCGTTCGCGAGATATGGGAGTTTGAAGCCAAGAAATGGTTGAGAAGGCAAAAAATTTTTCGAATTCTGCTGCTCCAAGCGCTTAACCAGAATGGCCTAGGGAAAAAATACACATACCGTTGTAATCGGGCGAGTTTCTACTTTCAGATGCAATAGGAATTTTTGGGTTAGATCAATCCGTTCGCGAGATATGGGAGTTTGAAGCCAAGAAATTGTTGAGAAGGCAAAAAATTTTTCGCAATTCTGCTGCTCCAAACGCTTGACCAGAATGGGCTAGGGAAGAAATACACATACCGTTGTAATCGGGCGAGTTTCTACTTCCAGACGCTACAGGAATTTTTGGGTTAGGTCAATCCGTTCGCGAGATATGGGAGTTTGAAGCCAAGAAATGGTTGAGAAGACAACAAATTTTTCGCAATTCTGCTGCTCCAAACGCTTGACCAGAATGGGCTAGGGAAAAAATACACATACCGTTGTAATCGGGCGAGTTCCTACTTCCAGACGCTACAGGAATTTTTGGGTTAGGTCAATCCGTTCGCGAGATATGGGAGTTTGAAGCCAAGAAATGGTTGAGAAGGCAAAAAATTTTTCGCACTTCTGCTGCTCCAAACGCTTAACCAGAATGGCCTAGGGAAAAAATACACATACCGCTGTAATCGGGCGAGTTTCTACTTTCAGATGCAACAGGAATTTTTGGGTTAGGTCAATCCGTTCGCGAGATATGGGAGTTTGAAGCCAAGAAATGGTTGAGAAGGCAACAAATTTTTCGCAATTCTGCTGCTCCAAAGGCTTGACCAGAATGGGCTAGGGAAAAAATACACATACCGTTGTAATCGGGCGAGTTTCTACTTCCAGACGATACAGGAATTTTTGGGTTAGGTCAATCCGTTCGCGAGATATGGGAGTTTGAAGCCAAGAAATGGTTGAGGAGCCAAAAAAGTTTTCGCAATTCTGCTGCTCCAAACGCTTAACCAGAATGGACTAGGGAAAAAATACACATACCGCTGTAATCGGGCGAGTTTCTACTTTCAGATGCAATAGGAATTTTTGGGTTATGTCAATCCGTTCGCGAGATATGGGAGTTTGAAGCCAAGAAATGGTTGAGAAGGCAAAAAATTTTTCGCAATTCTGCTGCTCCAAACGCTTAACAAGAATGGCCTAGGGAAAAAATACACATACCGTTGTAATCGGGCGAGTTTCTACTTTCAGATGCAACAGGAATTTTTGGGTTAGGTCAATCCGTTCGCGAGATATGGGAGTTTGAAGCTAAGAAATGGTTGAGAAGACAACAAATTTTTCGCAATTCTGCTGCTCCAAACGCTTAACCAGAATGGCCTAGAGAGAAAATACACATACCGTTGTAATCGGGCTAGTTTCTACTTTCAGATGCAATAGGAATTTTTGGGTTAGGTCAATCCGTTCGCGAGATATGGGAGTTTGAAGCCAAGAAATGGTTGAGAAGGCAAAAAATTTATCGCAATTCTGCTGCTCCAAGCGCTTAACCAGAATGGCCTAGGGAAGAAATACACACACCGTTGTAATCGGGCGAGTTTCTAATTTCAGATGCAATAGGAATTTTTGGGTTAGGTCAATCCGTTCGCGAGATATGGGAGTTTGAAGCCAAGAAATGGTTGAGAAGGCAAAAAATTTTTCGCAATTCTGCTGCTCCAAACGCTTATCCAGAATGGCGTAGGGAAAAAATACACATACCGTTGTAATCGGGCGAGTTTCTACTTTCAGATGCAACAGGAATTTTTGGGTTAGGTCAATCCGTTCGCGAGATATGGGAGTTTGAAGCTAAGAAATGGTTGAGAAGACAACAAATTTTTCGCACTTCTGCTGCTCCAAACGCTTAACCAGAATGGCCTAGGGAAAAAATACACATACCGTTGTAATCGGGCGAGTTTCTACTTTCAGATGCAATAGGAATTTTTGGGTTAGGTCAATCCGTTCGCGAGATATGGGAGTTTGAAGCTAAGAAATGGTTGAGAAGACAACAAATTTTTCGCAATTCTGCTGCTCCAAACGCTTGACCAGAATGGGCTAGGGAAAAAATACAAATACCGTTGTAATCGGGCGAGATCCTACTTCCAGACGCTACAGGAATTTTTGGGTTAGGTCAATCCGTTCGCGAGATATGGGAGTTTGAAGCCAAGAAATGGTTGAGAAGGCAAAAAATTTTTCGCACTTCTGCTGCTCCAAACGCTTAACCAGAATGGCCTAGGGAAAAAATACACATACCGCTGTAATCGGGCGAGTTTCTACTTTCAGATGCAACAGGAATTTTAGGGTTAGGTCAATCCGTTCGCGAGATATGGGAGTTTGAAGCCAAGGAATGGTTGAGAAGGCAAAAAATTTTTCGCAATTCTGCTGCTCCAAGCGCTTAACCAGAATGGCCTAGGGAAAAAATACACATACCGTTGTAATCGGGCGAGTTTCTACTTTCAGATGCAATAGGAATTTTTGGGTTAGATCAATCCGTTCGCGAGATATGGGAGTTTGAAGCCAAGAAATGGTTGAGAAGGCAAAAAATTTTTCGCAATTCTGCTGCTCCAAACGCTTGACCAGAATGGGCTAGGGAAGAAATACTCATACCGTTGTAATCGGGCGAGTTTCTACTTCCAGACGCTACAGGAATTTTTGGGTTAGGTCAATCCGTTCGCGAGATATGGGAGTTTGAAGCCAAGAAATGGTTGAGAAGGCAAAAAATTTTTCACAATTCTGCTGCTCCAAACGCTTGACCAGAATGGGCTAGGGAAAAAATACACATACCGTTGTAATCGGGCGAGTTTCTACTTCCAGACGCTACAGGAATTTTTGGGTTAGGTCAATCCGTTCGCGAGATATGGGAGTTTGAAGCCAAGAAATGGTTGAGAAGGCAAAAAATTTTTCGCAATTCTGCTGCTCCAAACGCTTAACAAGAATGGCCTAGGGAAAAAATACACATACCGTTGTAATCGGGCGAGTTTCTACTTTCAGATGCAATAGGAATTTTTGGGTTAGGTCAATCCGTTCGCGAGATATGCGAGTTTGAAGCTAAGAAATGGTTGAAAAGACAACAAATTTTTCGCAATTCTGCTGCTCCAAACGCTAAACCAGAATGGCCTAGGGAAAAAATACGCATGCAGTTGTAATCGGGCGAGTTTCTACTTTCGGATGCAATAGGAATTTTTGGGTTAGGTCAATCCGTTCGCGAGATATGGGAGTTTGAAGCCAAGAAATGGTTGAGAAGGCAAAAAATTTATCGCAATTCTGCTGCTCCAAGCGCTTAACCAGAATGGCCTAGGGAAGAAATACACACACCGTTGTAATCGGGCGAGTTTCTACTTTCAGATGCAATAGGAATTTTTGGGTTAGGTCAATCCGTTCGCGAGATATGGGAGTTTGAAGCCAAGAAATGGTTGAGAAGGCAAAAAATTTTTCGCAATTCTGCTGCTCCAAACGCTTAACCAGAATGGCGTAGGGAAAAAATACACATACCGTTGTAATCGGGCGAGTTTCTGCTTTCAGATGCAACAGGAATTTTTGGGTTAGGTCAATCCGTTCGCGAGATATGGGAGTTTGAAGCTAAGAAATGGTTGAGAAGACAACAAATTTTTCGCACTTCTGCTGCTCCAAACGCTTAACCAGAATGGCCTAGGGAAAAAATACACATACCGTTGTAATCGGGCGAGTTTCTACTTTCAGATGCAATAGGAATTTTTGGGTTAGGTCAATCCGTTCGCGAGATATGGGAGTTTGAAGCTAAGAAATGGTTGAGAAGACAACAAATTTTTCGCAATTCTGCTGCTCCAAACGCTTGACCAGAATGGGCTAGGGAAAAAATACACATACCGTTGTAATCGGGCGAGTTCCTACTTCCAGACGCTACAGGAATTTTTGGGTTAGGTCAATCCGTTCGCGAGATATGGGAGTTTGAAGCCAAGAAATGGTTGAGAAGGCAAAAAATTTTTCGCACTTCTGCTGCTCCAAACGCTTAACCAGAATGGCCTAGGGAAAAAATACACATACCGCTGTAATCGGGCGAGTTTCTACTTTCAGATGCAACAGGAATTTTTGGGTTAGGTCAATCCGTTCGCGAGATATGTGAGTTTGAAGCCAAGAAATGGTTGAGAAGGCAAAAAAGTTTTCGCAATTCTGCTGCTCCAAACGCTTAACCAGAATGGACTAGGGAAAAAATACACATACCGCTGTAATCGGGCGAGCTTCTACTTTCAGATGCAATAGGAATTTTTGGGTTATGTCAATCCGTTCGCGAGATATGGGAGTTTGAAGCCAAGAAATGGTTGAGAAGACAACAAATTTTTCGCAATTCTGCTGCTCCAAACGCTTAACCAGAATGGCCTAGAGAGAAAATACATATACCGTTGTAATCGGGCTAGTTTCTACTTTCAGATGCAATAGGAATTTTTGGGTTAGGTCAATCCGTTCGCGAGATATGCGAGTTTGAAGCTAAGAAATGGTTGAAAAGACAACAAATTTTTCGCAATTCTGCTGCTCCAAACGCTAAACCAGAATGGCCTAGGGAAAAAATACGCATGCAGTTGTAATCGGGCGAGTTTCTACTTTCAGATGCAATAGGAATTTTTGGGTTAGGTCAATCCGTTCGCGAGATATGGGAGTTTGAAGCCAAGAAATGGTTGAGAAGGCAAAAAATTTATCGCAATTCTGCTGCTCCAAGCGCTTAACCAGAATGGCCTAGGGAAGAAATACACACACCGTTGTAATCGGGCGAGTTTCTACTTTCAGATGCAATAGGAATTTTTGGGTTAGGTCAATCCGTTCGCGAGATATGGGAGTTTGAAGCCAAGAAATGGTTGAGAAGGCAAAAAATTTTTCGCAATTCTGCTGCTCCAAACGCTTAACCAGAATGGCATAGGGAAAAAATACACATACCGTTGTAATCGGGCGAGTTTCTACTTTCAGATGCAACAGGAATTTTTGGGTTAGGTCAATCCGATCGCGAGATATGGGAGTTTGAAGCTAAGAAATGGTTGAGAAGACAACAAATTTTTCGCAATTCTGCTGCTCCAAACGCTTGACCAGAATGGGCTAGGGAAAAAATACACATACCGTTGTAATCGGGCGAGTTCCTACTTCCAGACGCTACAGGAATTTTTGGGTTAGGTCAATCCGTTCGCGAGATATGGGAGTTTGAAGCCAAGAAATGGTTGAGAAGGCAAAAAATTTTTCACAATTCTGCTGCTCCAAACGCTTGACCAGAATGGGCTAGGGAAAAAATACACATACCGTTGTAATCGGGCGAGTTCCTACTTCCAGACGCTACAGGAATTTTTGGGTTAGGTCAATCCGTTCGCGAGATATGGGAGTTTGAAGCCAAGAAATGGTTGAGAAGGCAAAAAATTTTTCGCAATTCTGCTGCTCCAAACGCTTAACAAGAATGGCCTAGGGAAAAAATACACATACCGTTGTAATCGGGCGAGTTTCTACTTTCAGATGCAATAGGAATTTTTGGGTTAGGTCAATCCGTTCGCGAGATATGCGAGTTTGAAGCTAAGAAATGGTTGAAAAGACAACAAATTTTTCGCAATTCTGCTGCTCCAAACGCTAAACCAGAATGGCCTAGGGAAAAAATACGCATGCAGTTGTAATCGGGCGAGTTTCTACTTTCGGATGCAATAGGAATTTTTGGGTTAGGTCAATCCGTTCGCGAGATATGGGAGTTTGAAGCCAAGAAATGGTTGAGAAGGCAAAAAATTTATCGCAATTCTGCTGCTCCAAGCGCTTAACCAGAATGGCCTAGGGAAGAAATACACACACCGTTGTAATCGGGCGAGTTTCTACTTTCAGATGCAATAGGAATTTTTGGGTTAGGTCAATCCGTTCGCGAGATATGGGAGTTTGAAGCCAAGAAATGGTTGAGAAGGCAAAAAATTTTTCGCAATTCTGCTGCTCCAAACGCTTAACCAGAATGGCGTAGGGAAAAAATACACATACCGTTGTAATCGGGCGAGTTTCTGCTTTCAGATGCAACAGGAATTTTTGGGTTAGGTCAATCCGTTCGCGAGATATGGGAGTTTGAAGCTAAGAAATGGTTGAGAAGACAACAAATTTTTCGCACTTCTGCTGCTCCAAACGCTTAACCAGAATGGCCTAGGGAAAAAATACACATACCGTTGTAATCGGGCGAGTTTCTACTTTCAGATGCAATAGGAATTTTTGGGTTAGGTCAATCCGTTCGCGAGATATGGGAGTTTGAAGCTAAGAAATGGTTGAGAAGACAACAAATTTTTCGCAATTCTGCTGCTCCAAACGCTTGACCAGAATGGGCTAGGGAAAAAATACACATACCGTTGTAATCGGGCGAGTTCCTACTTCCAGACGCTACAGGAATTTTTGGGTTAGGTCAATCCGTTCGCGAGATATGGGAGTTTGAAGCCAAGAAATGGTTGAGAAGGCAAAAAATTTTTCGCACTTCTGCTGCTCCAAACGCTTAACCAGAATGGCCTAGGGAAAAAATACACATACCGCTGTAATCGGGCGAGTTTCTACTTTCAGATGCAACAGGAATTTTTGGGTTAGGTCAATCCGTTCGCGAGATATGTGAGTTTGAAGCCAAGAAATGGTTGAGAAGGCAAAAAAGTTTTCGCAATTCTGCTGCTCCAAACGCTTAACCAGAATGGACTAGGGAAAAAATACACATACCGCTGTAATCGGGCGAGCTTCTACTTTCAGATGCAATAGGAATTTTTGGGTTATGTCAATCCGTTCGCGAGATATGGGAGTTTGAAGCCAAGAAATGGTTGAGAAGACAACAAATTTTTCGCAATTCTGCTGCTCCAAACGCTTAACCAGAATGGCCTAGAGAGAAAATACATATACCGTTGTAATCGGGCTAGTTTCTACTTTCAGATGCAATAGGAATTTTTGGGTTAGGTCAATCCGTTCGCGAGATATGCGAGTTTGAAGCTAAGAAATGGTTGAAAAGACAACAAATTTTTCGCAATTCTGCTGCTCCAAACGCTAAACCAGAATGGCCTAGGGAAAAAATACGCATGCAGTTGTAATCGGGCGAGTTTCTACTTTCAGATGCAATAGGAATTTTTGGGTTAGGTCAATCCGTTCGCGAGATATGGGAGTTTGAAGCCAAGAAATGGTTGAGAAGGCAAAAAATTTATCGCAATTCTGCTGCTCCAAGCGCTTAACCAGAATGGCCTAGGGAAGAAATACACACACCGTTGTAATCGGGCGAGTTTCTACTTTCAGATGCAATAGGAATTTTTGGGTTAGGTCAATCCGTTCGCGAGATATGGGAGTTTGAAGCCAAGAAATGGTTGAGAAGGCAAAAAATTTTTCGCAATTCTGCTGCTCCAAACGCTTAACCAGAATGGCATAGGGAAAAAATACACATACCGTTGTAATCGGGCGAGTTTCTACTTTCAGATGCAACAGGAATTTTTGGGTTAGGTCAATCCGATCGCGAGATATGGGAGTTTGAAGCTAAGAAATGGTTGAGAAGACAACAAATTTTTCGCAATTCTGCTGCTCCAAACGCTTGACCAGAATGGGCTAGGGAAAAAATACACATACCGTTGTAATCGGGCGAGTTCCTACTTCCAGACGCTACAGGAATTTTTGGGTTAGGTCAATCCGTTCGCGAGATATGGGAGTTTGAAGCTAAGAAATGGTTGAGAAGACAACAAATTTTTCGCAATTCTGCTGCTCCAAACGCTTAACCAGAATGGCCTAGAGAGAAAATACACATACCGTTGTAATCGGGCTAGTTTCTACTTTCAGATGCAATAGGAATTTTTGGGTTAGGTCAATCCGTTCGCGAGATATGGGAGTTTGAAGCCAAGAAATGGTTGAGAAGGCAAAAAATTTATCGCAATTCTGCAGCTCCAAGCGCTTAACCAGAATGGCCTAGGGAAGAAATACACACACCGTTGTAATCGGGCGAGTTTCTACTTTCAGATGCAATAGGAATTTTTGGGTTAGGTCAATCCGTTCGCGAGATATGGGAGTTTGAAGCCAAGAAATGGTTGAGAAGGCAAAAAATTTTTCGCAATTCTGCTGCTCCAAACGCTTAACCAGAATGGCGTAGGGAAAAAATACACATACCGTTGTAATCGGGCGAGTTTCTACTTTCAGATGCAACAGGAATTTTTGGGTTAGGTCAATCCGTTCGCGAGATATGGGAGTTTGAAGCTAAGAAATGGTTGAGAAGACAACAAATTTTTCGCACTTCTGCTGCTCCAAACGCTTAACCAGAATGGCCTAGGGAAAAAATACACATACCGTTGTAATCGGGCGAGTTTCTACTTTCAGATGCAATAGGAATTTTTGGGTTAGGTCAATCCGTTCGCGAGATATGGGAGTTTGAAGCTAAGAAATGGTTGAGAAGACAACAAATTTTTCGCAATTCTGCTGCTCCAAACGCTTGACCAGATTGGGCTAGGGAAAAAATACACATACCGTTGTAATCGGGCGAGTTCCTACTTCCAGACGCTACAGGAATTTTTGGGTTAGGTCAATCCGTTCGCGAGATATGGGAGTTTGAAGCTAAGAAATGGTTGAGAAGACAACAAATTTTTCGCAATTCTGCTGCTCCAAACGCTTAACCAGAATGGCCTAGAGAGAAAATACACATACCGTTGTAATCGGGCTAGTTTCTACTTTCAGATGCAATAGGAATTTTTGGGTTAGGTCAATCCGTTCGCGAGATATGGGAGTTTGAAGCCAAGAAATGGTTGAGAAGGCAAAAAATTTATCGCAATTCTGCAGCTCCAAGCGCTTAACCAGAATGGCCTAGGGAAGAAATACACACACCGTTGTAATCGGGCGAGTTTCTACTTTCAGATGCAATAGGAATTTTTGGGTTAGGTCAATCCGTTCGCGAGATATGGGAGTTTGAAGCCAAGAAATGGTTGAGAAGGCAAAAAATTTTTCGCAATTCTGCTGCTCCAAACGCTTAACCAGAATGGCGTAGGGAAAAAATACACATACCGTTGTAATCGGGCGAGTTTCTACTTTCAGATGCAACAGGAATTTTTGGGTTAGGTCAATCCGTTCGCGAGATATGGGAGTTTGAAGCTAAGAAATGGTTGAGAAGACAACAAATTTTTCGCACTTCTGCTGCTCCAAACGCTTAACCAGAATGGCCTAGGGAAAAAATACACATACCGTTGTAATCGGGCGAGTTTCTACTTTCAGATGCAATAGGAATTTTTGGGTTAGGTCAATCCGTTCGCGAGATATGGGAGTTTGAAGCTAAGAAATGGTTGAGAAGACAACAAATTTTTCGCAATTCTGCTGCTCCAAACGCTTGACCAGATTGGGCTAGGGAAAAAATACACATACCGTTGTAATCGGGCGAGATCCTACTTCCAGACGCTACAGGAATTTTTGGGTTAGGTCAATCCGTTCGCGAGATATGGGAGTTTGAAGCCAAGAAATGGTTGAGAAGGCAAAAAATTTTTCGCACTTCTGCTGCTCCAAACGCTTAACCAGAATGGCCTAGGGAAAAAATACACATACCGCTGTAATCGGGCGAGTTTCTACTTTCAGATGCAACAGGAATTTTAGGGTTAGGTCAATCCGTTCGCGAGATATGGGAGTTTGAAGCCAAGGAATGGTTGAGAAGGCAAAAAATTTTTCGCAATTCTGCTGCTCCAAACGCTTAACCAGAATGGCCTAGTGAAAAAATACACATACCGTTGTAATCGGGCGAGCTTCTACTTTCAGATGCAATAGGAATTTTTGGGTTAGATCAATCCTTTCGCGAGATATGGGAGTTTGAAGCCAAGAAATGGTTGAGAAGGCAAAAAATTTTTCGCAATTCTGTTGCTCCAAACGCTTGACCAGAATGGGCTAGGGAAGAAATACGCATACCGTTGTAATCGGGCGAGTTTCTACTTCCAGACGCTACAGGAATTTTTGGGTTAGGTCAATCCGTTCGCGAGATATGGGAGTTTGAAGCCAAGAAATGGTTGAGAAGGCAAAAAATTTTTCACAATTCTGCTGCTCCAAACGCTTGACCAGAATGGGCTAGGGAAAAAATACACATACCGTTGTAATCGGGCGAGTTTCTACTTCCAGACGCTACAGGAATTTTTGGGTTAGGTCAATCCGTTCGCGAGATATGGGAGTTTGAAGCCAAGAAATGGTTGAGAAGGCAAAGAATTTTTCACAATTCTGCTGCTCCAAACGCTTGACCAGAATGGGCTAGGGAAAAAATACACATACCGTTGTAATCGGGCGAGTTTCTACTTCCAGACGCTACAGTAATTTTTGGGTTAGGTCAATCCGTTCGCGAGAAATGTGAGTTTGAAGCCAAGAAATGGTTGAGAAGGCAAAAAAGTTTTCGCAATTCTGCTGCTCCAAACGCTTAACCAGAATGGACTAGGGAAAAAATACACATACCGCTGTAATCGGGCGAGTTTCTACTTTCAGATGCAATAGGAATTTTTGGGTTATGTCAATCCGTTCGCGAGATATGGGAGTTTGAAGCCAAGATATGGTTGAGAAGGCAAAAAATTTTTCGCAATTCTGTTGCTCCAAACGCTTGACCAGAATGGGCTAGGGAAGAAATACGCATACCGTTGTAATCGGGCGAGTTTCTACTTCCAGACGCTACAGGAATTTTTGGGTTAGGTCAATCCGTTCGCGAGATATGGGAGTTTGAAGCCAAGAAATGGTTGAGAAGGCAAAAAATTTTTCACAATTCTGCTGCTCCAAACGCTTGACCAGAATGGGCTAGGGAAAAAATACACATACCGTTGTAATCGGGCGAGTTTCTACTTCCAGACGCTACAGGAATTTTTGGGTTAGGTCAATCCGTTCGCGAGATATGGGAGTTTGAAGCCAAGAAATGGTTGAGAAGGCAAAGAATTTTTCACAATTCTGCTGCTCCAAACGCTTGACCAGAATGGGCTAGGGAAAAAATACACATACCGTTGTAATCGGGCGAGTTTCTACTTCCAGACGCTACAGTAATTTTTGGGTTAGGTCAATCCGTTCGCGAGAAATGTGAGTTTGAAGCCAAGAAATGGTTGAGAAGGCAAAAAAGTTTTCGCAATTCTGCTGCTCCAAACGCTTAACCAGAATGGACTAGGGAAAAAATACACATACCGCTGTAATCGGGCGAGTTTCTACTTTCAGATGCAATAGGAATTTTTGGGTTATGTCAATCCGTTCGCGAGATATGGGAGTTTGAAGCCAAGATATGGTTGAGAAGGCAAAAAATTTTTCGCAATTCTGCTGCTCCAAACGCTTAACAAGAATGGCCTAGGGAAAAAATACACATACCGTTGTAATCGGGCGAGTTTCTACTTTCAGATGCAACAGGAATTTTTGGGTTAGGTCAATCCGTTCGCGAGATATGGGAGTAGAAGCTAAGAAATGGTTGAGAAGACAACAAATTTTTCGCAATTCTGCTGCTCCAAACGCTTGACCAGAATGGGCTAGGGAAAAAATACACATACCGTTGTAATCGGGCGAGTTCCTACTTCCAGACGCTACAGGAATTTTTGGGTTAGGTCAATCCGTTCGCGAGATATGGGAGTTTGAAGCCAAGAAATGGTTGAGAAGGCAAAAAATTTTTCGCACTTCTGCTGCTCCAAACGCTTAACCAGAATGGCCTAGGGAAAAAATACACATACCGCTGTAATCGGGCGAGTTTCTACTTTCAGATGCAACAGGAATTTTCGGGTTAGGTCAATCCGTTCGCGAGATATGGGAGTTTGAAGCCAAGGAATGGTTGAGAAGGCAAAAAATTTTTCACAATTCTGCTGCTCCAAACGCTTGACCAGAATGGGCTAGGGAAAAAATACACATACCGTTGTAATCGGGCGAGTTTCTACTTCCAGACGCTACAGTAATTTTTGGGTTAGGTCAATCCGTTCGCGAGAAATGTGAGTTTGAAGCCAAGAAATGGTTGAGAAGGCAAAAAAGTTTTCGCAATTCTGCTGCTCCAAACGCTTAACCAGAATGGACTAGGGAAAAAATACACATACCGCTGTAATCGGGCGAGCTTCTACTTTCAGATGCAATAGGAATTTTTGGGTTATGTCAATCCGTTCGCGAGATATGGGAGTTTGAAGCCAAGAAATGGTTGAGAAGGCAAAAAATTTTTCGCAATTCTGCTGCTCCAAACGCTTAACCAGAATGGCCTAGGGAAGAAATACACACACCGTTGTAATCGGGCGAGTTTCTACTTCCAGACGCTACAGGAATTTTTGGGTTAGGTCAATCCGTTCGCGAGATATGGGAGTTTGAAGCCAAGAAATGGTTGAGAAGGCAAAAAATTTTTCGCACTTCTGCTGCTCCAAACGCTTAACCAGAATGGCCTAGGGAAAAAATACACATACCGCTGTAATCGGGCGAGTTTCTACTTTCAGATGCAACAGGAATTTTTGGGTTAGGTCAATCCGTTCGCGAGATATGGGAGTTTGAAGCCAAGGAATGGTTGAGAAGGCAAAAAATTTTTCGCAATTCTGCTGCTCCAAACGCTTAACCAGAATGGCCTAGTGAAAAAATACACATACCGTTGTAATCGGGCGAGCTTCTACTTTCAGATGCAATAGGAATTTTTGGGTTAGGTCAATCCGTTCGCGAGATATGGGAGTTTGAAGCCAAGAAATGGTTGAGAAGGCAAAAATTTTTTCGCAATTCTGCTGCTCCAAACGCTTGACCAGAATGGGCTAGGGAAGAAATACACATACCGTTGTAATCGGGCGAGTTTCTACTTTCAGATGCAATAGGAATTTTTGGGTTAGATCAATCCGTTCGCGAGATATGGGAGTTTGAAGCCAAGAAATGGTTGAGAAGGCAAAAAATTTTTCGCAATTCTGCTGCTCCAAACGCTTGACCAGAATGGGCTAGGGAAGAAATACACATACCGTTGTAATCGGGCGAGTTTCTACTTTCAGATGCAATAGGAATTTTTGGGTTAGGTCAATCCGTTCGCGAGATATGGGAGTTTGAAGCCAAGAAATGGTTGAGAAGGCAACAAATTTTTCGCAATTCTGCTGCTCCAAAGGCTTGACCAGAATGGGCTAGGGAAAAAATACACATACCGTTGTAATCGGGCGAGTTTCTACTTCCAGACGCTACAGGAATTTTTGGGTTAGGTCAATCCGTTCGCGAGATATGGGAGTTTGAAGCCAAGAAATGGTTGAGAAGCCAAAAAATTTTTCACAATTCTGCTGCTCCAAACGCTTGACCAGAATGGGCTAGGGAAAAAATACACATACCGTTGTAATCAGGCGAGTTTCTACTTTCAGATGCAATAGGAATTTTTGGGTTAGATCAATCCGTTCGCGAGATATGGGAGTTTGAAGCCAAGAAATGGTTGAGAAGGCAAAAAATTTTTCGCAATTCTGCTGCTCCAAACGCTTGACCAGAATGGGCTAGGGAAGAAATACACATACCGTTGTAATCGGGCGAGTTTCTACTTTCAGATGCAATAGGAATTTTTGGGTTAGGTCAATCCGTTCGCGAGATATGGGAGTTTGAAGCCAAGAAATGGTTGAGAAGGCAAAAAATTTTTCGCAATTCTGCTGCTCCAAACGCTTAACCAGAATGGCCTAGAGAAAAAATACACATACCGTTGTAATCGGGCGAGCTTCTACTTTCAGATGCAATAGGAATTTTTGGGCTAGGTCATTCCGTTCGCGAGATATGGGAGTTTGAAGCCAAGAAATGGTTGAGAAGGCAAAAAATTTTTCGAATTCTGCTGCTCCAAGCGCTTAACCAGAATGGCCTAGGGAAAAAATACACATACCGTTGTAATCGGGCGAGTTTCTACTTTCAGATGCAATAGGAATTTTTGGGTTAGATCAATCCGTTCGCGAGATATGGGAGTTTGAAGCCAAGAAATTGTTGAGAAGGCAAAAAATTTTTCGCAATTCTGCTGCTCCAAACGCTTGACCAGAATGGGCTAGGGAAAAAATACACATACCGTTGTAATCGGGCGAGTTCCTACTTCCAGACGCTACAGGAATTTTTGGGTTAGGTCAATCCGTTCGCGAGATATGGGAGTTTGAAGCCAAGAAATGGTTGAGAAGGCAAAAAATTTTTCGCACTTCTGCTGCTCCAAACGCTTAACCAGAATGGCCTAGGGAAAAAATACACATACCGCTGTAATCGGGCGAGTTTCTACTTTCAGATGCAACAGGAATTTTTGGGTTAGGTCAATCCGTTCGCGAGATATGGGAGTTTGAAGCCAAGAAATGGTTGAGAAGGCAACAAATTTTTCGCAATTCTGCTGCTCCAAAGGCTTGACCAGAATGGGCTAGGGAAAAAATACACATACCGTTGTAATCGGGCGAGTTTCTACTTCCAGACTATACAGGAATTTTTGGGTTAGGTCAATCCGTTCGCGAGATATGGGAGTTTGAAGCCAAGAAATGGTTGAGAAGACAACAAATTTTTCACAATTCTGCTGCTCCAAACGCTTGACCAGAATGGGCTAGGGAGAAAATACACATACCGTTGTAATCGGGCGAGTTTCTACTTCCAGACGCTACAGTAATTTTTGGGTTAGGACAATCCGTTCGCGAGATATGTGAGTTTGAAGCCAAGAAATGGTTGAGAAGGCAAAAAAGTTTTCGCAATTCTGCTGCTCCAAACGCTTAACCAGAATGGACTAGGGAAAAAAATACACATACCGCTGTAATCGGGCGAGTTTCTACTTTCAGATGCAATAGGAATTTTTGGGTTATGTCAATCCGTTCGCGAGATATGGGAGTTTGAAGCCAAGAAATGGTTGAGAAGGCAAAAAATTTTTCGCAATTCTGCTGCTCCAAACGCTTAACAAGAATGGCCCAGGGAAAAAATACACACACCGTTGTAATCGGGCGAGTTTCTACTTTCAGATGCAACAGGAATTTTTGGGTTAGGTCAATCCGTTCGCGAGATATGGGAGTTTGAAGCTAAGAAATGGTTGAGAAGACAACAAATTTTTCGCAATTCTGCTGCTCCAAACGCTTAACCAGAATGGCCTAGAGAGAAAATACACATACCGTTGTAATCGGGCTAGTTTCTACTTTCAAATGCAATAGGAATTTTTGGGTTAGGTCAATCCGTTCGCGAGATATGCGAGTTTGAAGCTAAGAAATGGTTGAAAAGACAACAAATTTTTCGCAATTCTGCTGCTCCAAACGCTAAACCAGAATGGCCTAGGGAAAAAATACGCATGCAGTTGTAATCGGGCGAGTTTCTACTTTCAGATGCAATAGGAATTTTTGGGTTAGGTCAATCCGTTCGCGAGATATGGGAGTTTGAAGCCAAGGAATGGTTGAGAAGGCAAAAAATTTTTCGCAATTCTGCTGCTCCAAACGCTTAACCAGAATGGCCTAGTGAAAAAATACACATACCGTTGTAATCGGGCGAGCTTCTACTTTCAGATGCAATAGGAATTTTTGGGTTAGGTCATTCCGTTCGCGAGATATGGGAGTTTGAAGCCAAGAAATGGTTGAGAAGGCAAAAAATTTTTCGAATTCTGCTGCTCCAAGCGCTTAACCAGAATGGCCTAGGGAAAAAATACACATACCGTTGTAATCGGGCGAGTTTCTACTTTCAGATGCAATAGGAATTTTTGGGTTAGATCAATCCGTTCGCGAGATATGGGAGTTTGAAGCCAAGAAATGGTTGAGAAGGCAAAAAATTTTTCGCAATTCTGCTGCTCCAAACGCTTAACCAGAATGGGCTGGGGAAAAAATACACATACCGTTGTAATCGGGCTAGTTTCTACTTTCAGATGCAATCGGAATTTTTGGGTTAGGTCAATCCGTTCGCGAGATATGGGAGTTTGAAGCCAAGAAATGGTTGAGAAGGCAAAAAATTTTTCGCAATTCTGCTGCTCCAAACGCTTAACCAGAATGGGCTGGGGAAAAAATACACATACCGTTGTAATCGGGCGTGTTTCTACTTTCTGACGCAGCAGGAATTTTTGGGTTTGGTCAATCCTTTCGCGAGATATGGGACTTTGAAACTAAGAAATGGTTGAGAGGACAACAAATTTTTCGCAATTCTGCTGATCCAAACGCTTAACCAGAATGGGCTGGGGAAAAAATACACATACCGTTGTAATCGGGCGAGTTTCTACTTTCAGACGCTACAGGAATTTTTGGGTTAGGTCAATCCGTTCGCGAGATATGGGAGTTTGAATCCAAGAAATGGATGAGAAGGCAAAAAATTTTTCGCAATTCTGCTAATCCAAACGCTTAACCAGAATGGCCTAGGGAAAAAATACACATACCGTTGTAATCGGGCTAGTTTCTACTTTCAGAGGCAATAGGAATTTTTGGGTTAGGTCAATCCGTTCGCGAGATATGCGAGTGTGAAGCTAAGAAATGGTTGTGAAGACAACAAATTTTTCGCAATGCTGCTGCTCCAAACGCTTAACCAGAATGGCCTAGGCGAAAAAATACGCATACAGTTGTAATCGGGCGAGTTTCTACTTTCTGACGCAGCAGGAATTTTTGGGTTTGGTCAATCGGTTCGCGAGATATGGGACTTTGATACTAAGAAATGGTTGAGAAGACAACAAATTTTTCGCTATTCTGCTGATCCAAACGCTTAACCAGAATGGGCTGGGGAAAAAATACACATACCGTTGTAATCGGGCGAGTTTCTACTTTCAGACGCTACAGGAATTTTTGGGTTAGGTCAATCCGTCCGCGAGATATGGGAGTTTGAAGCTAAGAAATGTTTGAGAAGACAACAAATTTTTCGCATTTCTGCTGCTCCAAACGCTTAACCAGAATGGCCTAGGGAAAAAATACACATACCGTAGTAGTCGGGCGAGTTTCTACTTTCTGACGCAGCAGGAATTTTTGGGTTTGGTCAATCCTTTCGCGAGATATGGGACTTTGAAACTAAGAAATGGTTGAGAAGACAACAAATTTTTCGCAATTCTGCTGATTCAAACGCTTAACCAGAATGGGCTGGGGAAAAAATACACATACCGTTGTAATCGGGCGAGTTTCTACTTTCAGACGCTACAGGAATTTTTGGGTTAGGTCAATCCGTTCGCGAGATATGGGAGTTTGAAGCCAAGAAATGGTTGAGAAGGCAAACAATTTTTCGCAATTCTGCTGCTCCAAACGCTTAACCAGAATGGGCTGGTGAAAAAATACACATACCGTTGAAATCGGGCGAGTTTATACTTTCAGACGCAACTGGAATTTTTGGATTAGGTCAATCCGTTCGCGAGATATGGGAGTTTGAATCCATGAAATGGATGAGAAGGCAAAAAATTTTTCGCAATTCTGCTAATCCAAACGCTTAACCAGAATGGCCTAGGGAAAAAATACACATACCGTTGTAATCGGGCTGGTTTCTACTTTCAGAGGCAATAGGAATTTTTGGGTTAGGTCAATCCGTTCGCGAGATATGCGAGTGTGAAGATAAGAAATGGTTGTGAAGACAACAAATTTTTCGTAATGCTGCTGCTCCAAACGCTTAACCAGAATGGTCTAGGGAAAAAATACGCATACAGTTGTAATCGGGCGAGTTTCTACTTTCTGACGCAGCAGGAATTTTTGGGTTTGGTCAATCCGTTCGCGAGATATGGGACTTTGATACTAAGAAATGGTTGAGAAGACAAAAAATTTTTCGCAATTCTGCTGATACAAACGCTTAACCAGAATGGGCTGGGGAAAAAATACACATACCGTTGTTATCGGGCGAGTTTCTACTTTCAGACGCTACAGGAATTTTTGGGTTAGGTCAATCCGTCTGCGAGATATGGGAGTATGAAACTAAGAAATGTTTGAGAAGACAACAAATTTTTCGCATTTCTGCTGCTCCAAACGCTTAACCAGAATGGCCTAGGGAAAAAATACACATACCGTTGTAATCGGGCGAGTTTCTACTTTCAGATGCAATAGGAATTTTTGGGTTAGGTCAATCCGTTCGCGAGATATGGGAGTTTGAAGCTAAGAAATGGTTGAGAAGACAACAAATTTTTCGCACTTCTGCTGCTCCAAACCCATAACCAGAATGGCCTAGGGAAGAAATACACATACCGTTGTAATCGGGCGAGTTTCTACTTTCAGGTGCAACAGGAATTTTTGGGTTAGGTCAATCCGTTCGCGAGATATGGGAGTTTGAAGCTAAGAAATGGTTGAGAAGACAACAAATTTTTCGCAATTCTGCTGCCCCAAACGCTTAACCAGAATGGCCTAGGGAAAAAATACGCATACAGTTGTAATCGGGCGAGTTTCTACTTTCTGACGCAGCAGGAATTTTTGGGTTTGGTCAATCCGTTCGCGAGATATGGGAGTTTGAAGCCAAGAAATGGTTGAGAAGGCAAAAAATTTTTCGCAATTCTGCTGCTCCAAACGCTTAACCAGAATGGGCTGGGAAAAAATACACATACCGTTGTAATCGGGCTAGTTTCTACTTTCAGAGGCAATAGGAATTTTTGGGTTAGGTCAATCCGTTCGCGAGATATGCGAGTGTGAAGCTAAGAAATGGTTGAAAAGACAACAAATTTTTCGCAATGCTGCTGCTCCAAACGCTTAACAAGAATGGCCTAGGGAAAAAATACGCACACAGTTGTAATCGGGCGAGTTTCTACTTTCTGACGCAGCAGGAATTTTTGGGTTTGGTCAATCCGATCGCGGGATATGGGACTTTGAAACTAAGAAATGGTTGAGAAGACAACAAATTTTTCGCAATTCTGCTGATCCAAACGCTTAACCAGAATGGGCTGGGGAAAAAATACACATACCGTTGTAATCGGGCGAGTTTCTACTTTCAGACGCTACAGGAATTTTTGGGTTAGGTCAATCCGTTCGCGAGATATGGGAGTTTGAAGCCAAGAAATGGTTGAGAAGGCAAAAAATTTTTCGCAATTCTGCTGGTCCAAACGCTTAACCAGAATGGCCTAGGGAAAAAATACACATACCGTTGTAATCGGGCGAGTTTCTACTTTCAGATGCGATAGGAATTTTTGGGTTAGGTCAATCCGTTCGCGAGATATGGGAGTTTGAAGCCAAGAAATGGTTGAGAAGGCAAAAAATTTTTCGCAATTCTGCTAATCCAAACGTTTAACCAGAATGGCCTAGGGAGAAAATACACATACCGTTGTAATCGGGCTAGTTTCTACTTTCAGAGGCAATAGGAATTTTTCGGTTAGGTCAATCCGTTCGCGAGATATGCGAGTGTGAAGCTAAGAAATGGTTGAGAAGACAACAAATTTTTCGCAATTCTGCTGCTCCAAACGCTTAACCAGAATGGCCTAGGGAAAAAATACGCATACAGTTGTAATCGGGCGAGTTTCTACTTTCTGACGCAGCAGGAATTTTTGGGTTTGGTCAATCCGTTCGCGAGATATGGGTTCTTTGAAACTAAGAAATGGTTGAGAAGACAACAAATTTTTCGCAATTCTGCTGATCCAAACGCTTAACCAGAATGGGCTGGGGAAAAAATACACATACCGTTGTAATCGGGCGAGTTTCTACTTTCAGACGCTACAGGAATTTTTGGGTTAGGTCAATCCGTTCGCGAGATATGGGAGTTTGAAGCTAAGAAATGGTTGAGAAGACAACAAATTTTTCGCACTTCTGCTGCTCCAAACGCATAACCAGAATGGCCTAGGGAAGAAATACACATACCGTTGTAATCGGGCGAGTTTCTACTTTCAGATGCAATAGGAATTTTTGGGTTAGGTCAATCCGTTCGCGAGATATGGGAGTTTGAAGCTAAGAAATGATTGAGAAGGCAAAAAATTTTTCGCAATTCTGCTGCTCCAAACGCTTAACCAGAATGGCCTAGGGAAAAAATACACATACCGTTGTAATCGGGCGAGTTTCTACTTTCAGATGCGATAGGAATTTTTGGGTTAGGTCAATCCGTTCGCGAGATATGGGAGTTTGAAGCCAAGAAATGGTTGAGAAGGCAAAAAATTTTTCGCAATTCTGCTAATCCAAACGTTTAACCAGAATGGCCTAGGGAGAAAATACACATACCGTTGTAATCGGGCTAGTTTCTACTTTCAGAGGCAATAGGAATTTTTCGGTTAGGTCAATCCGTTCGCGAGATATGCGAGTGTGAAGCTAAGAAATGGTTGAGAAGACAACAAATTTTTCGCAATGCTGCTGCTCCAAACGCTTAACCAGAATGGCCTAGGGAAAAAATACGCATACAGTTGTAATCGGGCGAGTTTCTACTTTCTGACGCAGCAGGAATTTTTGGGTTTGGTCAATCCGTTCGCGAGATATGGGTTCTTTGAAACTAAGAAATGGTTGAGAAGACAACAAATTTTTCGCAATTCTGCTGATCCAAACGCTTAACCAGAATGGGCTGGGGAAAAAATACACATACCGTTGTAATCGGGCGAGTTTCTACTTTCAGACGCTACAGGAATTTTTGGGTTAGGTCAATCCGTTCGCGAGATATGGGAGTTTGAAGCTAAGAAATGGTTGAGAAGACAACAAATTTTTCGCACTTCTGCTGCTCCAAACGCATAACCAGAATGGCCTAGGGAAGAAATACACATACCGTTGTAATCGGGCGAGTTTCTACTTTCAGATGCAATAGGAATTTTTGGGTTAGGTCAATCCGTTCGCGAGATATGGGAGTTTGAAGCTAAGAAATGATTGAGAAGGCAAAAAATTTTTCGCAATTCTGCTGCTCCAAACGCTTAACCAGAATGGCCTAGGGAAGAAATACACATACCGCTGTAATCGGGCGAGTTTCTACTTTCAGATGCAATAGGAATTTTTGGGTTAGGTCAATCCGTTCGCGAGATATGGGAGTTTGAAGCTAAGAAATGATTGAGAAGGCAAAAAATTTTTCGCAATTCTGCTGCTCCAAACGCTTAACCAGAATGGCCTAGGGAAAAAATACATATACCGCTGTAATCGGGCGAGATTCTACTTTCAGATGCAATAGGAATTTTTGGGTTAGGTCAATCCGTTTGCGAGATATGGGAGTTTGAAGCCAAGAAATGGTTGAGAAGGCAAAAAATTTTTCGCAATTCTGCTGCTCGAAACGCTTAACCAGAATGGGCTGGGGAAAAAATACACATACCGTTGTAATCGGGCTAGTTTCTACTTTCAGATGCAATAGGAATTTTTGGGTTAGGTCAATCCGTTCGCGAGATATGGGAGTTTGAAGCCAAGAAATGGTTGAGAAGGTAAAAAATTTGTCGCAATTCTGCTGGTCCAAACGCTTAACCAGAATGGCCTAGGGAAAAAATACACATGCCGTTGTAATCGGGCGAGTTTCTACTTTCAGATGCAATAGGAATTTTTGGGTTAGGTCAATCCGTTCGCGAGATATGGGAGTTTGAAGCCAAGAAATGGTTGAGAAGGCAAAAAATTTTTCGCAATTCTGCTGCTCGAAACGCTTAACCAGAATGGGCTGGGGAAAAAATACACATACCGTTGTAATCGGGCTAGTTTCTACTTTCAGATGCAATAGGAATTTTTGGGTTAGGTCAATCCGTTCGCGAGATATGGGAGTTTGAAGCCAAGAAATGGTTGAGAAGGCAAAAAATTTTTCGCAATTCTGCTGGTCCAAACGCTTAACCAGAATGGCCTAGGGAAAAAATACACATGCCGTTGTAATCGGGCGAGTTTCTACTTTCAGATGCAATAGGAATTTTTGGGTTAGGTCAATCCGTTCGCGAGATATGGGAGTTTGAAGCCAAGAAATGGTTGAGAAGGCAAAAAATTTTTCGCAATTCTGCTAATCCAAACGCTTAACCAGAATGGCCTAGGGAGAAAATACACATACCGTTGAAATCGGGCGAGTTTATACTTTCAGACGCAACTGGAATTTTTGGGTTAGGTCAATCCGTTCACGAGATATGGGAGTTTGAAGCCAAGAAATGGTTGAGAAGGCAAAAAATTTTTCGCAATTCTGCTAATCCAAACGCTTAACCAGAATGGCCTAGGGAGAAAATACACATACCGTTGTAATCGGGCGAGTTTCTACTTTCAGACGCTACAGGAATTTTTGGGTTAGGTCAATCCGTTCGCGAGATATGGGAATTTGAATCCAAGAAATGGATGAGAAGGCAAAAAATTTTTCGCAATTCTGCTAATCCAAACGCTTAACCAGAATGGCCTAGGGAAAAAATACCCATACCGTTGTAATCGGGCTAGTTTCTACTTTCAGAGGCAATAGGAATTTTTGGGTTAGGTCAATCCGTTCGCGAGATATGCGAGTGTGAAGCTAAGAAATGGTTGTGAAGACAACAAATTTTTCGCAATTCTGCTGCTCCAAACGCTTAACCAGAATGGTCTATGGAAAAAATACGCATACAGATGTAATCGGGCGAGTTTCTACTTTCTGACGCAGCAGGAATTTTTGGGTTTGGTCAATCCGTTCGCGAGATATGGGACTTTGATACTAAGAAATGGTTGAGAAGACAACAAATTTTTCGCAATTCTGCTGATCCAAACGGTTAACCAGAATGGGCTGGGGAAAAAATACACATACCGTTGTAATCGGGCGAGTTTCTACTTTCAGACGCTACAGGAATTTTTGGGTTAGGTCAATCCGTCCGCGAGATATGGGAGTTTGAAGCTAAGAAATGTTTGAGAAGACAACAAATTTTTCGCATTTCTGCTGCTCCAAACGCTTAACCAGAATGGCCTAGGGAAAAAATACACATACCGTAGTAGTCGGGCGAGTTTCTACTTTCTGACGCAGCAGGAATTTTTGGGTTTGGTCAATCCTTTCGCGAGATATGGGACTTTGAAACTAAGAAATGGTTGAGAAGACAACAAATTTTTCGCAATTCTGCTGATTCAAACGCTTAACCAGAATGGGCTGGGGAAAAAATACACATACCGTTGTAATCGGGCGAGTTTCTACTTTCAGACGCTACAGGAATTTTTGGGTTAGGTCAATCCGTTCGCGAGATATGGGAGTTTGAAGCCAAGAAATGGTTGAGAAGGCAAAAAATGTTTCGCAATTCTGCTGCTCCAAACGCTTAACCAGAATGGCCTAGGGAAAAAATACACATACCGCTGTAATCGGGCGAGATTCTTCTTTCAGATGCAATAGGAATTTTTGGGTTAGGTCAATCCGTTTGCGAGATATGGGAGTTTGAAGCCAAGAAATGGTTGAGAAGGCAAAAAATTTTTCGCAATTCTGCTGCTCCAAACGCTTAACCAGAATGGGCTGGTGAAAAAATACACATACCGTTGTAATCGGGCTAGTTTCTACTTTCAGATGCAATAGGAATTTTTGGGTTAGGTCAATCCGTTCGCGAGATATGGGAGTTTGAAGCCAAGAAATGGTTGAGAAGGCAAAAAATTCTTCGCAATTCTGCTGGTCCAAACGCTTAACCAGAATGACCTAGGGAGAAAATACACATACCGTTGAAATCGGGCGAGTTTATACTTTCAGACGCAACTGGAATTTTTGGATTAGGTCAATCCGTTCGCGAGATATGGGAGTTTGAATCCATGAAATGGATGAGAAGGCAAAAAATTTTTCGCAATTCTGCTAATCCAAACGCTTAACCAGAATGGCCTAGGGAAAAAATACACATACCGTTGTAATCGGGCTGGTTTCTACTTTCAGAGGCAATAGGAATTTTTGGGTTAGGTCAATCCGTTCGCGAGATATGCGAGTGTGAAGCTAAGAAATGGTTGTGAAGACAACAAATTTTTCGCAATGCTGCTGCTCCAAACGCTTAACCAGAATGGTCTAGGGAAAAAATACGCATACAGTTGTAATCCGGCGAGTTTCTACTTTCTGACGCAGCAGGAATTTTTGGGTTTGGTCAATCCGTTCGCGAGATATGGGACTTTGATACTAAGAAATGGTTGAGAAGACAAAAAATTTTTCGCAATTCTGCTGATCCAAACGCTTAACCAGAATGGGCTGGGGAAAAAATACACATACCGTTGTAATCGGGCGAGTTTCTACTTTCAGACGCTACAGGAATTTTTGGGTTAGGTCAATCCGTCCGCGAGATATGGGAGTTTGAAGCCAAGAAATGTTTGAGAAGACAACAAATTTTTCGCATTTCTGCTGCTCCAAACGCTTAACCAGAATGGCCTAGGGAAAAAATACACATACCGTTGTAATCGGGCGAGTTTCTACTTTCAGATGCAATAGGAATTTTTGGGTTAGGGCAATCCGTTCGCGAGATATGGGAGTTTGAAGCTAAGAAATGGTTGAGAAGACAACAAATTTTTCGCACTTCTGCTGCTCCAAACGCATAACCAGAATGGCCTAGGGAAGAAATACACATACCGTTGTAATCGGGCGAGTTTCTACTTTCAGATGCAACAGGAATTTTTGGGTTAGGTCAATCCGTTCGCGAGATATGGGAGTTTGAAGCCAAGAAATGGTTGAGAAGGCAAAAAATTTTTCGCAATGCTGCTGCTCCAAACGCTTAACCAGAATGGTCTAGGGAAAAAATACGCATACAGTTGTAATCCGGCGAGTTTCTACTTTCTGACGCAGCAGGAATTTTTGGGTTTGGTCAATCCGTTCGCGAGATATGGGACTTTGATACTAAGAAATGGTTGAGAAGACAAAAAATTTTTCGCAATTCTGCTGATCCAAACGCTTAACCAGAATGGGCTGGGGAAAAAATACACATACCGTTGTAATCGGGCGAGTTTCTACTTTCAGACGCTACAGGAATTTTTGGGTTAGGTCAATCCGTTCGCGAGATATGGGAGTTTGAAGCTAAGAAATGATTGAGAAGGCAAAAAATTTTTCGCAATTCTGCTGCTCCAAACGCTTAACCAGAATGGCCTAGGGAAAAAATACACATACCGCTGTAATCGGGCGAGATTCTACTTTCAGATGCAATAGGAATTTTTGGGTTAGGTCAATCCGTTTGCGAGATATGGGAGTTTGAAGCCAAGAAATGGTTGAGAAGGCAAAAAATTTTTCGCAATTCTGCTGCTCGAAACGCTTAACCAGAATGGGCTGGGGAAAAAATACACATACCGTTGTAATCGGGCTAGTTTCTACTTTCAGATGCAATAGGAATTTTTGGGTTAGGTCAATCCGTTCGCGAGATATGGGAGTTTGAAGCCAAGAAATGGTTGAGAAGGCAAAAAATTTTTCGCAATTCTGCTGGTCCAAACGCTTAACCAGAATGGCCTAGGGAAAAAATACACATGCCGTTGTAATCGGGCGAGTTTCTACTTTCAGATGCAATAGGAATTTTTGGGTTAGGTCAATCCGTTCGCGAGATATGGGAGTTTGAAGCCAAGAAATGTTTGAGAAGGCAAAAAATTTTTCGCAATTCTGCTAATCCAAACGCTTAACCAGAATGGCCTAGGGAGAAAATACACATACCGTTGAAATCGGGCGAGTTTATACTTTCAGACGCAACTGGAATTTTTGGGTTAGGTCAATCCGTTCACGAGATATGGGAGTTTGAAGCCAAGAAATGGTTGAGAAGGCAAATAATTTTTCGCAATTCTGCTGCTCCAAACGCTTAACCAGAATGGCCTATGGAAAAAATACGCATACAGTTGTAATCGGGCGAGTTTCTACTTTCTGACGCAGCAGGAATTTTTGGGTTTGGTCAATCCGTTCGCGAGATATGGGACTTTGATACTAAGAAATGGTTGAGAAGACAACAAATTTTTCGCAATTCTGCTGATCCAAACGCTTAACCAGAATGGGCTGGGGAAAAAATACACATACCGTTGTAATCGGGCGAGTTTCTACTTTCAGACGCTACAGGAATTTTTGGGTTAGGTCAATCCGTCCGCGAGATATGGGAGTTTGAAGCTAAGAAATGTTTGAGAAGACAACAAATTTTTCGCATTTCTGCTGCTCCAAACGCTTAACCAGAATGGCCTAGGGAAAAAATACACATACCGTAGTAGTCGGGCGAGTTTCTACTTTCTGACGCAGCAGGAATTTTTGGGTTTGGTCAATCCTTTCGCGAGATATGGGACTTTGGAACTAAGAAATGGTTGAGAAGACAACAAATTTTTCGCAATTCTGCTGATTCAAACGCTTAACCAGAATGGGCTGGGGAAAAAATACACATACCGTTGTAATCGGGCGAGTTTCTACTTTCAGACGCTACAGGAATTTTTGGGTTAGGTCAATCCGTTCGCGAGATATGGGAGTTTGAAGCCAAGAAATGGTTGAGAAGGCAAAAAATGTTTCGCAATTCTGCTGCTCCAAACGCTTAACCAGAATGGCCTAGGGAAAAAATACACATACCGCTGTAATCGGGCGAGATTCTTCTTTCAGATGCAATAGGAATTTTTGGGTTAGGTCAATCCGTTTGCGAGATATGGGAGTTTGAAGCCAAGAAATGGTTGAGAAGGCAAAAAATTTTTCGCAATTCTGCTGCTCCAAACGCTTAACCAGAATGGGCTGGTGAAAAAATACACATACCGTTGTAATCGGGCTAGTTTCTACTTTCAGATGCAATAGGAATTTTTGGGTTAGGTCAATCCGTTCGCGAGATATGGGAGTTTGAAGCCAAGAAATGGTTGAGAAGGCAAAAAATTCTTCGCAATTCTGCTGGTCCAAACGCTTAACCAGAATGACCTAGGGAGAAAATACACATACCGTTGAAATCGGGCGAGTTTATACTTTCAGACGCAACTGGAATTTTTGGATTAGGTCAATCCGTTCGCGAGATATGGGAGTTTGAATCCATGAAATGGATGAGAAGGCAAAAAATTTTTCGCAATTCTGCTAATCCAAACGCTTAACCAGAATGGCCTAGGGAAAAAATACACATACCGTTGTAATCGGGCTGGTTTCTACTTTCAGAGGCAATAGGAATTTTTGGGTTAGGTCAATCCGTTCGCGAGATATGTGAGTGTGAAGCTAAGAAATGGTTGTGAAGACAACAAATTTTTCGCAATGCTGCTGCTCCAAACGCTTAACCAGAATGGTCTAGGGAAAAAATACGCATACAGTTGTAATCCGGCGAGTTTCTACTTTCTGACGCAGCAGGAATTTTTGGGTTTGGTCAATCCGTTCGCGAGATATGGGACTTTGATACTAAGAAATGGTTGAGAAGACAAAAAATTTTTCGCAATTCTGCTGATCCAAACGCTTAACCAGAATGGGCTGGGGAAAAAATACACATACCGTTGTAATCGGGCGAGTTTCTACTTTCAGACGCTACAGGAATTTTTGGGTTAGGTCAATCCGTCCGCGAGATATGGGAGTTTGAAGCCAAGAAATGTTTGAGAAGACAACAAATTTTTCGCATTTCTGCTGCTCCAAACGCTTAACCAGAATGGCCTAGGGAAAAAATACACATACCGTTGTAATCGGGCGAGTTTCTACTTTCAGATGCAATAGGAATTTTTGGGTTAGGGCAATCCGTTCGCGAGATATGGGAGTTTGAAGCTAAGAAATGGTTGAGAAGACAACAAATTTTTCGCACTTCTGCTGCTCCAAACGCATAACCAGAATGGCCTAGGGAAGAAATACACATACCGTTGTAATCGGGCGAGTTTCTACTTTCAGATGCAACAGGAATTTTTGGGTTAGGTCAATCCGTTCGCGAGATATGGGAGTTTGAAGCCAAGAAATGGTTGAGAAGGCAAAAAATTTTTCGCAATTCTGCTGCTCCAAACGCTTAACCAGAATGGGCTGGGAAAAAATACACATACCGTTGTAATCGGGCTAGTTTCTACTTTCAGAGGCAATAGGAATTTTTGGGTTAGGTCAATCCGTTCGCGAGATATGCGAGTGTGAAGCTAAGAAATGGTTGAGAAGACAACAAATTTTTCGCAATGCTGCTGCTCCAAACGCTTAACCAGAATGGCCTAGGGAAAAAATACGCATACAGTTGTAATCGGGCGAGTTTCTACTTTCTGACGCAGCAGGAACTTTTGGGTTTGGTCAATCCGTTCGCGAGATATGGGTTCTTTGAAACTAAGAAATGGTTGAGAAGACAACAAATTTTTCGCAATTCTGCTGATCCAAACGCTTAACCAGAATGGGCTGGGGAAAAAATACACATACCGTTGTAATCGGGCGAGTTTCTACTTTCAGACGCTACAGGAATTTTTGGGTTAGGTCAATCCGTTCGCGAGATATGGGAGTTTGAAGCTAAAAAATGGTTGAGAAGACAACAAATTTTTCCCACTTCTGCTGCTCCAAACGCATAACCAGAATGGCCTAGGGAAGAAATACACATACCGCTGTAATCGGGCGAGTTTCTACTTTCAGATGCAATAGGAATTTTTGGGTTAGGTCAATCCGTTCGCGAGATATGGGAGTTTGAAGCTAAGAAATGATTGAGAAGGCAAAAAATTTTTCGCAATTCTGCTGCTCCAAACGCTTAACCAGAATGGCCTAGGGAAAAAATACATATACCGCTGTAATCGGGCGAGATTCTACTTTCAGATGCAATAGGAATTTTTGGGTTAGGTCAATCCGTTTGCGAGATATGGGAGTTTGAAGCCAAGAAATGGTTGAGAAGGCAAAAAATTTTTCGCAATTCTGCTGCTCGAAACGCTTAACCAGAATGGGCTGGGGAAAAAATACACATACCGTTGTAATCGGGCTAGTTTCTACTTTCAGATGCAATAGGAATTTTTGGGTTAGGTCAATCCGTTCGCGAGATATGGGAGTTTGAAGCCAAGAAATGGTTGAGAAGGTAAAAAATTTGTCGCAATTCTGCTGGTCCAAACGCTTAACCAGAATGGCCTAGGGAAAAAATACACATGCCGTTGTAATCGGGCGAGTTTCTACTTTCAGATGCAATAGGAATTTTTGGGTTAGGTCAATCCGTTCGCGAGATATGGGAGTTTGAAGCCAAGAAATGGTTGAGAAGGCAAAAAATTTTTCGCAATTCTGCTGCTCGAAACGCTTAACCAGAATGGGCTGGGGAAAAAATACACATACCGTTGTAATCGGGCTAGTTTCTACTTTCAGATGCAATAGGAATTTTTGGGTTAGGTCAATCCGTTCGCGAGATATGGGAGTTTGAAGCCAAGAAATGGTTGAGAAGGCAAAAAATTTTTCGCAATTCTGCTGGTCCAAACGCTTAACCAGAATGGCCTAGGGAAAAAATACACATGCCGTTGTAATCGGGCGAGTTTCTACTTTCAGATGCAATAGGAATTTTTGGGTTAGGTCAATCCGTTCGCGAGATATGGGAGTTTGAAGCCAAGAAATGGTTGAGAAGGCAAAAAATTTTTCGCAATTCTGCTAATCCAAACGCTTAACCAGAATGGCCTAGGGAAAAAATACACATACCGTTGTAATCGGGCTAGTTTCTACTTTCAGAGGCAATAGGAATTTTTGGGTTAGGTCAATCCGTTCGCGAGATATGCGAGTGTGAAGCTAAGAAATGGTTGTGAAGACAACAAATTTTTCGCAATTCTGTTGCTCCAAACGCTTAACCAGAATGGCCTATGGAAAAAATACGCATACAGTTGTAATCGGGCGAGTTTCTACTTTCTGACGCAGCAGGAATTTTTGGGTTTGGTCAATCCGTTCGCGAGATATGGGAGTTTGAAGCCAAGAAATGGTTGAGAAGGCAAAAAATTTTTCGCAATTCTGCTAATCCAAACGCTTAACCAGAATGGCCTAGGGAGAAAATACACATACCGTTGAAATCGGGCGAGTTTATACTTTCAGACGCAACTGGAATTTTTGGTTTAGGTCAATCCGTTCACGAGATATGGGAGTTTGAAGCCAAGAAATGGTTGAGAAGGCAAAAAATTTTTCGCAATTCTGCTGCTCCAAACGCTTAACCAGAATGGGCTGGGGAAAAAATACACATACCGTTGTAATCGGGCGAGTTTCTACTTTCTGACGCAGCAGGAATTTTTGGGTTTGGTCAATCCGTTCGCGAGATATGGGACTTTGAAACTAAGAAATGGTTGAGAAGACAACAAATTTTTCGCAATTCTGCTGATCCAAACGCTTAACCAGAATGGGCTGGGGAAAAAATACACATACCGTTGTAATCGGGCGAGTTTCTACTTTCAGACGCTACAGGAATTTTTGGGTTAGGTCAATCCGTCCGCGAGATATGGGAGTTTGAAGCTAAGAAATGTTTGAGAAGACAACAAATTTTTCGCATTTCTGCTGCTCCAAACGCTTAACCAGAATGGCCTAGGGAAAAAATACACATACCGTAGTAGTCGGGCGAGTTTCTACTTTCTGACGCAGCAGGAATTTTTGGGTTTGGTCAATCCTTTCGCGAGATATGGGACTTTGAAACTAAGAAATGGTTGAGAAGACAACAAATTTTTCGCAATTCTGCTGATTCAAACGCTTAACCAGAATGGGCTGGGGATAAAATACACATACCGTTGTAATCGGGCGAGTTTCTAGTTTCAGACGCTACAGGAATTTTTGGGTTAGGTCAATCCGTTCGCGAGATATGGGAGTTTGAAACCAAGAAATGGTTGAGAAGGCAAAAAATGTTTCGCAATTCTGCTGCTCCAAACGCTTAACCAGAATGGCCTAGGGAAAAAATACACATACCGCTGTAATCGGGCGAGATTCTTCTTTCAGATGCAATAGGAATTTTTGGGTTAGGTCAATCCGTTTGCGAGATATGGGAGTTTGAAGCCAAGAAATGTTTGAGAAGGCAAAAAATTTTTCGCAATTCTGCTGCTCCAAACGCTTAACCAGAATGGGCTGGTGAAAAAATACACATACCGTTGTAATCGGGCTAGTTTCTACTTTCGGATGCAATAGGAATTTTTGGGTTAGGTCAATCCGTTCGCGAGATATGGGAGTTTGAAGCCAAGAAATGGTTGAGAAGGCAAAAAATTCTTCGCAATTCTGCTGGTCCAAACGCTTAACCAGAATGACCTAGGGAGAAAATACACATACCGTTGAAATCGGGCGAGTTTATACTTTCAGACGCAACTGGAATTTTTGGATTAGGTCAATCCGTTCGCGAGATATGGGAGTTTGAATCCATGAAATGGATGAGAAGGCAAAAAATTTTTCGCAATTCTGCTAATCCAAACGCTTAACCAGAATGGCCTAGGGAAAAAATACACATACCGTTGTAATCGGGCTGGTTTCTACTTTCAGAGGCAATAGGAATTTTTGGGTTAGGTCAATCCGTTCGCGAGATATGGGAGTTTGAATCCATGAAATGGATGAGAAGGCAAAAAATTTTTCGCAATTCTGCTAATCCAAACGCTTAACCAGAATGGCCTAGGGAAAAAATACACATACCGTTGTAATCGGGCTGGTTTCTACTTTCAGAGGCAATAGGAATTTTTGGGTTAGGTCAATCCGTTCGCGAGATATGCGAGTGTGAAGCTAAGAAATGGTTGTGAAGACAACAAATTTTTCGCAATGCTGCTGCTCCAAACGCTTAACCAGAATGGTCTAGGGAAAAAATACGCATACAGTTGTAATCCGGCGAGTTTCTACTTTCTGACGCAGCAGGAATTTTTGGGTTTGGTCAATCCGTTCGCGAGATATGGGACTTTGATACTAAGAAATGGTTGAGAAGACAAAAAATTTTTCGCAATTCTGCTGATCCAAACGCTTAACCAGAATGGGCTGGGGAAAAAATACACATACCGTTGTAATCGGGCGAGTTTCTACTTTCAGACGCTACAGGAATTTTTGGGTTAGGTCAATCCGTCCGCGAGATATGGGAGTTTGAAGCTAAGAAATGTTTGAGAAGACAACAAATTTTTCGCATTTCTGCTGCTCCAAACGCTTAACCAGAATGGCCTAGGGAAAAAATACACATACCGTTGTAATCGGGCGAGTTTCTACTTTCAGATGCAATAGGAATTTTTGGGTTAGGGCAATCCGTTCGCGAGATATGGGAATTTGAAGCTAAGAAATGGTTGAGAAGACAACAAATTTTCCGCACTTCTGCTGCTCCAAACGCATAACCAGAATGGCCTAGGGAAGAAATACACATACCGTTGTAATCGGGCGAGTTTCTACTTTCAGATGCAACAGGAATTTTTGGGTTAGGTCAATCCGTTCGCGAGATATGGGAGTTTGAAGCCAAGAAATGGTTGAGAAGGCAAAAAATTTTTCGCAATTCTGCTGCTTCAAACGCTTAACCAGAATGGCCTAGGGAAAAAATACACATACTGTAGTAATCGGGCGTGTTTCTACTTTCAGACGCAACAGGATTTTTTGGGTTAGGTCAATCCGTTCGCGAGATATGGGAGTTTGAAGCTAAGAAATGGTTGAGAAGACAACAAATTTTTCGCAATTCTGCTGCCCCAAACGCTTAACCAGAATGGCCTAGGGAAAAAATACGCATACAGTTGTAATCGGGCGAGTTTCTACTTTCTGACGCAGCAGGAATTTTTGGGTTTGGTCAATCCGTTCGCGAGATATGGGTTCTTTGAAACTAAGAAATGGTTGAGAAGGCAAAAAATTTTTCGCACTTCTGCTGCTCCAAACGCTTCACCAGAATGGCCTAGGGAAAAAATACACATACCGTTGTAATCGGGCGAGTTTCTACTTTCGGATGCAACAGGAATTTTTGGGTTAGGTCAATCCGTTCGCGAGATATGGGAGTTTGAAGCTAAGAAATGGTTGAGAAGACAACAAATTTTTCGCAATTCTGCTGCTCCAAACGCTTGACCAGATTGGGCTAGGGAAAAAATACACATACCGATGTAATAGGGCGAGTTTCTACTTTCAGATGCAATAGGAATTTTTGGGTTAGGTCAATCCGTTCGCGAGATATGGGAGTTTGAAGCTAAGAAATGGTTGAGAAGACAACAAATTTTTCGCACTTCTGCTGCTCCAAACGCTTAACCAGAATGGCCTAGGGAAAAAATACACATACCGTTGTAATCGGGCGAGTTTCTACTTTCAGATGCAATAGGAATTTTTGGGGTAGGTCAATCCGTTCGCGAGATATGGGAGTTTGAAGCTAAGAAATTGTTGAGAAGACAACAAATTTTTCGCAATTCTGCTGCTCCAAACGCTTGACCAGAATGGGCTAGGGAAGAAATACACACACCGTTGTAATCGGGCGAGTTTCTACCTTCAGACGCAACAGGTATTTTTGGGTTAGGTCAATCCGTTCGCGAGATATGGGAGTTTGAAGCCAAGAAATGGTTGAGAAGGCAAAAAATTTTTCGCAATTCTGCTGCTCCAAACCCTTAACCAGAATGGCCTAGGGAAAAAATAAGCATACAATTGTAATCGGGCGAGTTTCTACTTTCAGATGCAAAAGGAATTTTTGGGTTAGGTCAATCCGTTCGCGAGATATGGGAGTTTGAAGCTAAGAAATGGTTGAGAAGACAACAAACTTTTCGCAATTCTGCTGCTCCAAACGCTTGACCAGAATGGGCTAGGGAAAAAATACACATACCGTTGGAATCGGGCGAGCTTCTACTTTCAGACGCTACAGGAATTTTTGGGTTAGGTCAATCCGTTCGCGAGATATGGGAGTTTGAAGCCAAGAAATGGTTGAGAAGGCAAAAAATTTTTCGCACTTCTGCTGCTCCAAACGCTTCACCAGAATGGCCTAGGGAAAAAATACACATACCGTTGTAATCGGGCGAGTTTCTACTTTCAGATGCAACAGGAATTTTTGGGTTAGGTCAATCCGTTCGCGAGATATGGGAGTTTGAAGCTAAGAAATGGTTGAGAAGACAACAAATTTTTCGCAATTCTGCTGCTCCAAACGCTTGACCAGAATGGGCTGGGGAAAAAATACACATACCGATGTAATAGGACGAGTTTCTACTTCCAGACGCTACAGGAATTTTTGGGTTAGGTCAATCCGTTCGCGAAATATGGGAGTTTGAAGCCAAGAAATGGTTGAGAAGGCAAAAAATTTTTCGCAATTCTGCTGCTCCAAACGCTTAACCAGAATGGCCTAGGGAATAAATACACATACCGTTGTAATCGGGCGAGTTTCTACTTTCAGATGCAATAGGAATTTTTGGGGTAGGTCAATCCGTTCGCGAGATATGGGAGTTTGAAGCTAAGAAATGGTAGAGAAGGCAACAAATTTTTCGCAATTCTGCTGCTCCAAACGCTTAACCAGAATGGCCTAGGAACAAAATACACATACCGTTGTAATGGGCGAGTTTCTACTTTCAGATGCAACAGGAATTTTTGGGTTAGGTCAATCCGTTCGCGAGATATGGGAGTTTGAAGCTAAGAAATGGTTGAGAAGACAACAAATTTTTCGCAATTCTGCTGCTCCAAACGCTTGACCAGAATGGGCTGGGGAAAAAATACACATACCGATGTAATAGGACGAGTTTCTACTTCCAGACGCTACAGGAATTTTTGGGTTAGGTCAATCCGTTCGCGAAATATGGGAGTTTGAAGTCAAGGAATGGTTGAGAAGGCAAAAAATTTTTCGCAATTCTGCTGCTCCAAACGCTTAACCAGAATGGCCTAGGGAATAAATACACATACCGTTGTAATCGGGCGAGTTTCTACTTTCAGATGCAATAGGAATTTTTGGGTTGGTCAATCCGTTCGCGAGATATGGGAGTTTGAAGCTAAGAAATTGTTGAGAAGACAACAAATTTTTCGCAATTCTGCTGCTCCAAACGCTTGACCAGAATGGGCTAGGGAAGAAATACACACACCGTTGTAATCGGGCGAGTTTCTACCTTCAGACGCTTGACCAGAATGGGCTAGGGAAAAAATACACATACCGATGTAATAGGGCGAGTTTCTACTTCCAGACGCTACAGGAATTTTTGGGTTAGGTCAATCCTTTCGCGAGATATGGGAGTTTGAAGCCAAGAAATGGTTGAGAAGGCAAAAAATTTTTCGCAATTCTGCTGCTCCAAACGCTGAACCAGAATGGCCTAGGGAAAAAATACACATACCGCTGTAATCGCGCGAGTTTCTACTTTCAGATGCAACAGGAATTTTTGGGTTAGGTCAATCCATTCGCGAGATATGGGAGTTTGAAGCCAAGAAATGGTTGAGAAGGCAAAAAATTTTTCGCAATTCTGCTGCTCCAAACGCTTAACCAGAATGGCCTAGTGAAAAAATACACATACCGTTGTAATCGGGCGAGTCTCTACTTTCAGATGCAACAGGAATATTTGGGTTAGTTCAATCCGTTCGCGAGATATGGGAGTTTGAAGCTAAGAAATGGTTGAGAAGGCAGAAAATTTTTCGCAATTCTGCTGCTCCAAACGCTTGACCAGAATGGGCTAGGGAAAAAATAAACATACCGTTGTAATTGGGCGAGTTTCTACTTTCAGATGCAATAGGAATTTTTGGGTTAGGTCAATCCGTTCGCGAGATATGGGAGTTTGAAGCTAAGAAATGGTTGAGAAGACAACAAATTTTTCGCAATTCTGCTGCTCCAAACGCTTAACCAGAATGGCCTAGGGAATAAATACACATACCGTTGTAATCGGGCGAGTTTCTACTTTCAGATGCAATAGGAATTTTTGGGTTGGTCAATCCGTTCGCGAGATATGGGAGTTTGAAGCTAAGAAATGGTAGAGAAGGCAACAAATTTTTCGCAATTCTGCTGCTCCAAACGCTTAACCAGAATGGCCTAGGGACAAAATACACATACCGTTGTAATCGGGCGAGTTTCTACTTTCAGATGCAATAGGAATTTTTGGGTTAGGTCAATCCGTTCGCGAGATATGGGAGTTTGAAGCTAAGAAATTGTTGAGAAGACAACAAATTTTTCGCAATTCTGCTGCTCCAAACGCTTGACCAGAATGGGCTAGGGAAGAAATACACACACCGTTGTAATCGGGCGAGTTTCTACCTTCAGACGCAACAGGTATTTTTGGGTTAGGTCAATCCGTTCGCGAGATATGGGAGTTTGAAGCCAAGAAATGGTTGAGAAGGCAAAAAATTTTTCGCACTTCTGCTGCTCCAAACGCTTAACCAGAGTGGCCTAGGGAAAAAATACACATACCGTTGTAATCGGGCGAGTTTCTACTTTCGGATGCAATAGGAATTTTTGGGTTAGGTCAATCCGTTCGCGAGATGTGGGAGTTTGAAGCCAAGGCATGGTTGAGAAGGCAAAAAATTTTTCGCAATTCTGCTGCTCCAAACGCTTAACCAGAATGGCCTAGGGAAAAAATAAACATACCGTTGTAATCGGGCGAGTTTCTACTTTCAGATGCAATAGGAATTTTTGGGTTAGGTCAATCCGTTCGCGAGAAATGGGAGTTTGAAGCCAAGAAATGTATGAGAAGGCAAAAAATTTTTCGCAATTCTGCTGCTCCAAACGCTTAACCAGAATGGCCCAGGGAAAAAATACACATACCATTGGAATCAGGCGAGTTTCTACTTTCAGATGCAATAGGAATTTTTGGGTTAGGTCAATCCGTTCGCGAGATATGGGAGTTTGAAGCTAAGAAATGGTTGAGAAGACAACAAATTTTTCGCACTTCTGCTGCTCCAAACGCTTAACCAGAATGGCCTAGGGAACAAATACACATACCGTTGTAATCGGGCGAGTTTCTACTTTCAGATGCAATAGGAATTTTTGGGTTAGGTCAATCCGTTCGCGAGATATGCGAGTTTGAAGCTAAGAAATGGTTGAGAAGACAACAAATTTTTCGCAATTCTGCTGCTCCAAACCCTTAACCAGAATGGCCTAGGGAAAAAATAAGCATACAATTGTAATCGGGCGAGTTTCTACCTTCAGATGCAACAGGAATTTTTGGGTTAGGTCAATCCGTTCGCGAGATATGGGAGTTTGAATCTAAGAAATGGTTGAGAAGACAACAAATTTTTCGCAATTCTGCTGCTCCAAACGCTTGACCAGAATGGGCTAGGGAAAAAATACACATACCGTTTTAATCGGGCGAGCTTCTACTTTCAGACGCTACAGGAATTTTTGGGTTAGGTCAATCCGTTCGAGAGATATGGGAGTTTGAAGCCAAGAAATGGTTGAGAAGGCAAAAAATTTTTCGCACTTCTGCTGCTCCAAACGCTTCACCAGAATAGCCTAGGGAAAAGATACACATACCGTTGTAATCGGGCGAGGTTCTACTTTCAGATGCAACAGGAATTTTTGGGTTAGGTCAATCCGTTCGCGAGATATGGGAGTTTGAAGCTAAGAAATGGTTGAGAAGACAACAAATTTTTCGCAATTCTGCTGCTCCAAACGCTTGACCAGAATGGGCTAGGGAAAAAATACACATACCGATGTAATAGGGCGAGTTTCTACTTCCAGACGCTACAGGAATTTTTGGGTTAGGTCAATCCGTTCGCGAGATATGGGAGTTTGAAGCCAAGAAATGGTTGAGAAGGCAAAAATTTTTTCGCAATTCTGCTGCTCCAAACGCTGAACCAGAATGGTCTAGGGAAAAAATACACATACCGTTGTAATCGGGCGAGTTTCTACGTCCAGACGCTACAGGAATTTTTGGGTTAGGTCAATCCGTTCGCGAGATATGGGAGTTTGAAGCCAAGAAATGGTTGAGAAGGCAAAAAATTTTTCGCACTTCTGCTGCTCCAAACGCTTCACCAGAATGGCCTAGGGAAAAAATACACATACCGTTGTAATCGGGCGAGTTTCTACTTTCAGATGCAACAGGAATTTTTGGGATAGGTCAATCCGTTCGCGAGATATGGGAGTTTGAAGCTAAGAAATGGTAGAGAAGGCAACAAATTTTTCGCAATTCTGCTGCTCCAAACGCTTAACCAGAATGGCCTAGGAACAAAATACACATACCGTTGTAATGGGCGAGTTTCTACTTTCAGATGCAACAGGAATTTTTGGGTTAGGTCAATCCGTTCGCGAGATATGGGAGTTTGAAGCTAAGAAATGGTTGAGAAGACAACAAATTTTTCGCAATTCTGCTGCTCCAAACGCTTGACCAGAATGGGCTGGGGAAAAAATACACATACCGATGTAATAGGACGAGTTTCTACTTCCAGACGCTACAGGAATTTTTGGGTTAGGTCAATCCGTTCGCGAAATATGGGAGTTTGAAGTCAAGGAATGGTTGAGAAGGCAAAAAATTTTTCGCAATTCTGCTGCTCCAAACGCTTAACCAGAATGGCCTAGGGAATAAATACACATACCGTTGTAATCGGGCGAGTTTCTACTTTCAGATGCAATAGGAATTTTTGGGTTGGTCAATCCATTCGCGAGATATGGGAGTTTGAAGCCAAGAAATGGTTGAGAAGGCAAAAAATTTTTCGCAATTCTGCTGCTCCAAACGCTTAACCAGAATGGCCTAGTGAAAAAATACACATACCGTTGTAATGGGCGAGTTTCTACTTTCAGATGCAACAGGAATTTTTGGGTTAGGTCAATCCGTTCGCGAGATATGGGAGTTTGAAGCTAAGAAATGGTTGAGAAGACAACAAATTTTTCGCAATTCTGCTGCTCCAAACGCTTGACCAGAATGGGCTGGGGAAAAAATACACATACCGATGTAATAGGACGAGTTTCTACTTCCAGACGCTACAGGAATTTTTGGGTTAGGTCAATCCGTTCGCGAAATATGGGAGTTTGAAGTCAAGGAATGGTTGAGAAGGCAAAAAATTTTTCGCAATTCTGCTGCTCCAAACGCTTAACCAGAATGGCCTAGGGAATAAATACACATACCGTTGTAATCGGGCGAGTTTCTACTTTCAGATGCAATAGGAATTTTTGGGTTGGTCAATCCATTCGCGAGATATGGGAGTTTGAAGCCAAGAAATGGTTGAGAAGGCAAAAAATTTTTCGCAATTCTGCTGCTCCAAACGCTTAACCAGAATGGCCTAGTGAAAAAATACACATACCGTTGTAATCGGGCGAGTCTCTACTTTCAGATGCAACAGGAATTTTTGGGTTAGTTCAATCCGTTCGCGAGATATGGGAGTTTGAAGCTAAGAAATGGTTGAGAAGGCAGAAAATTTTTCGCAATTCTGCTGCTCCAAACGCTTAACCAGAATGGCCTAGGGGAAAAATAAACATACCGTTGTAATTGGGCGAGTTTCTACTTTCAGATGCAATAGGAATTTTTGGGTTAGGTCAATCCGTTCGCGAGATATGGGAGTTTGAAGCTAAGAAATGGTTGTGAAGACAACAAATTTTTCGCAATTCTGCTGCTCCAAACGCTTAACCAGAGTGGCCTAGGGAAAAAATACACATACCGTCGTAATCGGGCGAGTTTCTACTTTCAGACGCAACAGGAATTTTTGGCTTAGGTCAATCCGTTCGCGAGAAATGGCAGTTTGAAGCCAAGAAATGTATGAGAAGGCAAAAAATTTTTCGCAATTCTGCTGCTCCAAACGCTTAACCAGAATGGCCTAGGGAAAAAATACACTTACCGTTGTAATCGGGCGAGTTTCTACGCCCAGACGCTACAGGAATTTTTGGGTTAGGTCAATCCGTTCGCGAGATATGGGAGTTTGAAGCTAAGAAATGGTTGAGAAGGCAGAAAATTTTTCGCAATTCTGCTGCTCCAAACGCTTAACCAGAATGGCCTAGGGAAAAAATAAACATACCGTTGTAATTGGGCGAGTTTCTACTTTCAGATGCAATAGGAATTTTTGGGTTAGGTCAATCCGTTCGCGAGATATGGGAGTTTGAAGCTAAGAAATGGTTGAGAAGACAACAAATTTTTCGCAATTCTGCTGCTCCAAACGCTTAACCAGAATGGCCTAGGGAATAAATACACATACCGTTGTAATCGGGCGAGTTTCTACTTTCAGATGCAATAGGAATTTTTGGGTTGGTCAATCCGTTCGCGAGATATGGGAGTTTGAAGCTAAGAAATGGTAGAGAAGGCAACAAATTTTTCGCAATTCTGCTGCTCCAAACGCTTAACCAGAATGGCCTAGGGACAAAATACACATACCGTTGTAATCGGGCGAGTTTCTACTTTCAGATGCAATAGGAATTTTTGGGTTAGGTCAATCCGTTCGCGAGATATGGGAGTTTGAAACTAAGAAATTGTTGAGAAGACAACAAATTTTTCGCAATTCTGCTGCTCCAAACGCTTGACCAGAATGGGCTAGGGAAGAAATACACACACCGTTCTAATCGGGCGAGTTTCTACCTTCAGACGCAACAGGTATTTTTGGGTTAGGTCAATCCGTTCGCGAGATATGGGAGTTTGAAGCCAAGAAATGGTTGAGAAGGCAAAAAATTTTTCGCAATTCTGCTGCTCCAAACGCTTAACCAGAGTGGCCTAGGGAAAAAATACACATACCGTTGTAATCGGGCGAGTTTCTACTTTCGGATGCAATAGGAATTTTTGGGTTAGGTCAATCCGTTCGCGAGATGTGGGAGTTTGAAGCCAAGGCATGGTTGAGAAGGCAAAAAATTTTTCGCAATTCTGCTGCTCCAAACGCTTAACCAGAATGGCCTAGGGAAAAAATAAACATACCGTTGTAATCGGGCGAGTTTCTACTTTCAGATGCAATAGGAATTTTTGGGTTAGGTCAATCCGTTCGCGAGAAATGGGAGTTTGAAGCCAAGAAATGTATGAGAAGGCAAAAAATTTTTCGCAATTCTGCTGCTCCAAACGCTTAACCAGAATGGCCCAGGGAAAAAATACACATACCATTGGAATCAGGCGAGTTTCTACTTTCAGATGCAATAGGAATTTTTGGGTTAGGTCAATCCGTTCGCGAGATGTGGGAGTTTGAAGCTAAGAAATGGTTGAGAAGACAACAAATTTTTCGCACTTCTGCTGCTCCAAACGCTTAACCAGAATGGCCTAGGGAACAAATACACATACCGTTGTAATCGGGCGAGTTTCTACTTTCAGATGCAATAGGAATTTTTGGGTTAGGTCAATCCGTTCGCGAGATATGCGAGTTTGAAGCTAAGAAATGGTTGAGAAGACAACAAATTTTTCGCAATTCTGCTGCTCCAAACCCTTAACCAGAATGGCCTAGGGAAAAAATAAGCATACAATTGTAATCGGGCGAGTTTCTACCTTCAGATGCAACAGGAATTTTTGGGTTAGGTCAATCCGTTCGCGAGATATGGGAGTTTGAATCTAAGAAATGGTTGAGAAGACAACAAATTTTTCGCAATTCTGCTGCTCCAAACGCTTGACCAGAATGGGCTAGGGAAAAAATACACATACCGTTGGAATCGGGCGAGCTTCTACTTTCAGACGCTACAGGAATTTTTGTGTTAGGTCAATCCGTTCGAGAGATATGGGAGTTTGAAGCCAAGAAATGGTTGAGAAGGCAAAAAATTTTTCGCACTTCTGCTGCTCCAAACGCTTCACCAGAATAGCCTAGGGAAAAAATACACATACCGTTGTAATCGGGCGAGGTTCTACTTTCAGATGCAACAGGAATTTTTGGGTTAGGTCAATCCGTTCGCGAGATATGGGAGTTTGAAGCTAAGAAATGGTTGAGAAGACAACAAATTTTTCGCAATTCTGCTGCTCCAAACGCTTGACCAGAATGGGCTAGGGAAAAAATACACATACCGATGTAATAGGGCGAGTTTCTACGTCCAGACGCTACACGAATTTTTGGGTTAGGTCAATCCGTTCGCGAGATATGGGAGTTTGAAGCCAAGAAATGGTTGAGAAGGCAAAAATTTTTTCGCAATTCTGCTGCTCCAAACGCTGAACCAGAATGGTCTAGGGAAAAAATACACATACCGCTGTAATCGCGCGAGTTTCTACTTTCAGATGCAACAGGAATTTTTGGGTTAGGTCAATCCATTCGCGAGATATGGGAGTTTGAAGCCAAGAAATGGTTGAGAAGGCAAAAAATTTTTCGCAATTCTGCTGCTCCAAACGCTTAACCAGAATGGACTAGTGAAAAAATACACATGCCGTTGTAATCGGGCGAGTCTCTACTTTCAGATGCAACAGGAATTTTTGGGTTAGGTCAATCCGTTCGCGAGATATGGGAGTTTGAAGCTAAGAAATGGTTGAGAAGGCAGAAAATTTTTCGCAATTCTGCTGCTCCAAACGCTTAACCAGAATGGCCTAGGGAAAAAATAAACATACCGTTGTAATTGGGCGAGTTTCTACTTTCAGATGCAATAGGAATTTTTGTGTTAGGTCAATCCGTTCGCGAGATATGGGAGTTTGAAGCTAAGAAATGGTTGAGAAGACAACAAATTTTTCGCAATTCTGCTGCTCCAAACGCTTGACCAGAATGGGCTAGGGAAAAAATACACATACCGATGTAATAGGGCGAGTTTCTACTTCCAGACGCTACAGGAATTTTTGGGTTAGGTCAATCCGTTCGCGAGATATGGGAGTTTGAAGCCAAGAAATGGTTGAGAAGGCAAAAAATTTTTCGCAATTCTGCTGCTCCAAACGCTGAACCAGAATGGCCTAGGGAAAAAATACACATACCGTTGTAATCGGGCGAGTCTCTACTTTCAGATGCAACAGGAATTTTTGGGTTAGGTCAATCCGTTCGCGAGATATGGGAGTTTGAAGCTAAGAAATGGTTGAGAAGGCAGAAAATTTTTCGCAATTCTGCTGCTCCAAACGCTTAACCAGAATGGCCTAGGGAAAAAATAAACATACCGTTGTAATTGGGCGAGTTTCTACTTTCAGATGCAATAGGAATTTTTGTGTTAGGTCAATCCGTTCGCGAGATATGGGAGTTTGAAGCTAAGGAATGGTTGAGAAGACAACAAATTTTTCGCAATTCTGCTGCTCCAAACGCTTAACCAGAGTGGCCTAGGGAAAAAATACACATACCGTTGTAATCGGGCGAGTTTCTACTTTCAGACGCAACAGGAATTTTTGGCTTAGGTCAATCCGTTCGCGAGAAATGGCAGTTTGAAGCCAAGAAATGTATGAGAAGGCAAAAAATTTTTCGCAATTCTGCTGCTCCAAACGCTTAACCAGAATGGCCTAGGGAAAAAATACACTTACCGTTGTAATCGGGCGAGTTTCTACGCCCAGACGCTACAGGAATTTTTGGGTTAGGTCAATCCGTTCGCGAGATATGGGAGTTTGAAGCCAAGAAATGTTTGAGAAGGCAACAAATTTTTCGCAATTCTGCTGCTCCAAACGCTTAAACAGAATGGCCTAGTGAAAAAATACACATACCCTTGTAATCGGGCGAGTCTCTACTTTCAGATGCAACAGGAATTTTTGGGTTAAGTCAATCCGTTCGCGAGATATGGGAGTTTGAAGCTAAGAAATGGTTGAGAAGGCAGAAAATTTTTCGCAATTCTGCTGCTCCGAACGCTTAACCAGAATGGCCTAGGGAAAAAATAAACATACCTTTGTAATTGGGCGAGTTTCTACTTTCAGATGCAATAGGAATTTTTGGGTTAGGTCAATCCGTTCGCGAGATATGGGAGTTTGAAGCTAAGAAATGGTTGAGAAGACAACAAATTTTTCGCAATTCTGCTGCTCCAAACGCTTAACCAGAGTGGCCTAGGGAAAAAATACACATACCGTTGTAATCGGGCGAGTTTCTACTTTCAGACGCAACAGGAATTTTTGGCTTAGGTCAATCCGTTCGCGAGAAATGGCAGTTTGAAGCCAAGAAATGTATGAGAAGGCAAAAAATTTTTCGCAATTCTGCTGCTCCAAACGCTCAACCAGAATGGCCTAGGAAAAAAATACACTTACCGTTGTAATCGGGCGAGTTTCTACGCCCAGACGCTACAGGAATTTTTGGGTTAGGTCAATCCGTTCGCAAGATATGGGAGTTTGAAGCCAAGAAATGTTTGAGAAGGCAACAAATTTTTCGCAGTTCTGCTGCTCCAAACGCTTAACCAGAATGGCACAGGGAAAAAATACACATACCGTTGTAATCGGGCGAGTTTCTACTTTCAGATGCAATAGGAATTTTTGGGTTAGGTCAATCCGTTCGCGAGATATGGGAGTTTGAAGCTAAGAAATGGTTGAGAAGACAACAAATTTTTCGCACTTCTGCTGCTCCAAACGCTTAACCAGAATGGCGTAGGGAAAAAATACACATACCGTTGTAATCGGGCGAGTTTCTACTTTCAGATGCAATAGGAATTTTTGGGGTATCTCAATCCGTTCGCGAGATATGGGAGTTTGAAGCTAAGAAATGGTAGAGAAGACAACAAATTTTTCGCAATTCTGCTGCTCCAAACGCTTAACCAGAATGGCCTAGGGACAAAATACACATACCGTTGGAATCGGGCGAGCTTCTACTTTCAGACGCTACAGGAATTTTTGGGTTAGGTCAATCCGTTCGCGAGATATGGGAGTTTGAAGCCAAGAAATGGTTGAGAAGGCAAAAAATTTTTCGCAATTCTGCTGCTCCAAACGCTGAACCAGAGTGGCCTAGGGAAAAAATACACATACCGCTGTAATCGCGCGAGTTTCTACTTTCAGATGCAACAGGAATTTTTGGGTTAGGTCAATCCATTCGCGAGATATGGGAGTTTGAAGCCAAGAAATGGTTGAGAAGGCAAAAAATTTTTCGCAATTCTGCTGCTCCAAACGCTTAACCAGAATGGCCTAGGGAGAAAATGCACATACCGTTGTAATCGGGCTAGTTTCTACTTTCAGATGCAATAGAAATTTTTGGGTTAGGTCAATCCGTTAGTGAGATATGGGAGTTTGAAGCCAAGAAATGTTTGAGAAGGCCAAAAATTTTTCGCAATTCTGCTGCTCCAAACGCTTAACCAGAATGGCCTAGTGAAAAAATACACATACCGTTGTAATCGGGCGAGTCTCTACTTTCAGATGCAACAGGAATTTTTGGGTTAGGTCAATCCGTTCGCGAGATATGGGAGTTTGAAGCTAAGAAATGGTTGAGAAGGCAGAAAATTTTTCGCAATTCTGCTGCTCCAAACGCTTAACCAGAATGGCCTAGGGAAAAAATAAAGATACCGTTGTAATTGGGCGAGTTTCTACTTTCAGATGCAATAGGAATTTTTGGGTTAGGTCAATCCGTTCGCGAGATATGGGAGTTTGAAGCTAAGAAATGGTTGAGAAGACAACAAATTTTTCGCAATTCTGCTGCTCCAAACGCTTAACCAGAATGGCCTAGGGAAAAAATACACTTACCGTTGTAATCGGGCTAGTTTCTACTTTCAGATGCAATAGAAATTTTTGGGTTAGGTCAATCCGTTAGTGAGATATGGGAGTTTGAAGCCAAGAAATGTTTGAGAAGGCAGAAAATTTTTCGCAATTCTGCTGCTCCAAACGCTTAACCAGAATGGCCTAGGGAAAAAATAAACATACCGTTGTAATTGGGCGAGTTTCTACTTTCAGATGCAATAGGAATTTTTGGGTTAGGTCAATCCGTTCGCGAGATATGGGAGTTTGAAGCTAAGAAATGGTTGAGAAGACAACAAATTTTTCGCAATTCTGCTGCTCCAAACGCTTAACCAGAATGGCCTAGGGAATAAATACACATACCGTTGTAATCGGGCGAGTTTCTACTTTCAGATGCAATAGGAATTTTTGGGTTGGTCAATCCGTTCGCGAGATATGGGAGTTTGAAGCTAAGAAATGGTAGAGAAGGCAACAAATTTTTCGCAATTCTGCTGCTCCAAACGCTTAACCAGAATGGCCTAGGGACAAAATACACATACCGTTGTAATCGGGCGAGTTTCTACTTTCAGATGCAATAGGAATTTTTGGGTTAGGTCAATCCGTTCGCGAGATATGGGAGTTTGAAACTAAGAAATTGTTGAGAAGACAACAAATTTTTCGCAATTCTGCTGCTCCAAACGCTTGACCAGAATGGGCTAGGGAAGAAATACACACACCGTTCTAATCGGGCGAGTTTCTACCTTCAGACGCAACAGGTATTTTTGGGTTAGGTCAATCCGTTCGCGAGATATGGGAGTTTGAAGCCAAGAAATGGTTGAGAAGGCAAAAAATTTTTCGCAATTCTGCTGCTCCAAACGCTTAACCAGAGTGGCCTAGGGAAAAAATACACATACCGTTGTAATCGGGCGAGTTTCTACTTTCGGATGCAATAGGAATTTTTGGGTTAGGTCAATCCGTTCGCGAGATGTGGGAGTTTGAAGCCAAGGCATGGTTGAGAAGGCAAAAAATTTTTCGCAATTCTGCTGCTCCAAACGCTTAACCAGAATGGCCTAGGGAAAAAATAAACATACCGTTGTAATCGGGCGAGTTTCTACTTTCAGATGCAATAGGAATTTTTGGGTTAGGTCAATCCGTTCGCGAGAAATGGGAGTTTGAAGCCAAGAAATGTATGAGAAGGCAAAAAATTTTTCGCAATTCTGCTGCTCCAAACGCTTAACCAGAATGGCCCAGGGAAAAAATACACATACCATTGGAATCAGGCGAGTTTCTACTTTCAGATGCAATAGGAATTTTTGGGTTAGGTCAATCCGTTCGCGAGATGTGGGAGTTTGAAGCTAAGAAATGGTTGAGAAGACAACAAATTTTTCGCACTTCTGCTGCTCCAAACGCTTAACCAGAATGGCCTAGGGAACAAATACACATACCGTTGTAATCGGGCGAGTTTCTACTTTCAGATGCAATAGGAATTTTTGGGTTAGGTCAATCCGTTCGCGAGATATGCGAGTTTGAAGCTAAGAAATGGTTGAGAAGACAACAAATTTTTCGCAATTCTGCTGCTCCAAACCCTTAACCAGAATGGCCTAGGGAAAAAATAAGCATACAATTGTAATCGGGCGAGTTTCTACCTTCAGATGCAACAGGAATTTTTGGGTTAGGTCAATCCGTTCGCGAGATATGGGAGTTTGAATCTAAGAAATGGTTGAGAAGACAACAAATTTTTCGCAATTCTGCTGCTCCAAACGCTTGACCAGAATGGGCTAGGGAAAAAATACACATACCGTTGGAATCGGGCGAGCTTCTACTTTCAGACGCTACAGGAATTTTTGTGTTAGGTCAATCCGTTCGAGAGATATGGGAGTTTGAAGCCAAGAAATGGTTGAGAAGGCAAAAAATTTTTCGCACTTCTGCTGCTCCAAACGCTTCACCAGAATAGCCTAGGGAAAAAATACACATACCGTTGTAATCGGGCGAGGTTCTACTTTCAGATGCAACAGGAATTTTTGGGTTAGGTCAATCCGTTCGCGAGATATGGGAGTTTGAAGCTAAGAAATGGTTGAGAAGACAACAAATTTTTCGCAATTCTGCTGCTCCAAACGCTTGACCAGAATGGGCTAGGGAAAAAATACACATACCGATGTAATAGGGCGAGTTTCTACGTCCAGACGCTACACGAATTTTTGGGTTAGGTCAATCCGTTCGCGAGATATGGGAGTTTGAAGCCAAGAAATGGTTGAGAAGGCAAAAATTTTTTCGCAATTCTGCTGCTCCAAACGCTGAACCAGAATGGTCTAGGGAAAAAATACACATACCGCTGTAATCGCGCGAGTTTCTACTTTCAGATGCAACAGGAATTTTTGGGTTAGGTCAATCCATTCGCGAGATATGGGAGTTTGAAGCCAAGAAATGGTTGAGAAGGCAAAAAATTTTTCGCAATTCTGCTGCTCCAAACGCTTAACCAGAATGGACTAGTGAAAAAATACACATGCCGTTGTAATCGGGCGAGTCTCTACTTTCAGATGCAACAGGAATTTTTGGGTTAGGTCAATCCGTTCGCGAGATATGGGAGTTTGAAGCTAAGAAATGGTTGAGAAGGCAGAAAATTTTTCGCAATTCTGCTGCTCCAAACGCTTAACCAGAATGGCCTAGGGAAAAAATAAACATACCGTTGTAATTGGGCGAGTTTCTACTTTCAGATGCAATAGGAATTTTTGTGTTAGGTCAATCCGTTCGCGAGATATGGGAGTTTGAAGCTAAGAAATGGTTGAGAAGACAACAAATTTTTCGCAATTCTGCTGCTCCAAACGCTTGACCAGAATGGGCTAGGGAAAAAATACACATACCGATGTAATAGGGCGAGTTTCTACTTCCAGACGCTACAGGAATTTTTGGGTTAGGTCAATCCGTTCGCGAGATATGGGAGTTTGAAGCCAAGAAATGGTTGAGAAGGCAAAAAATTTTTCGCAATTCTGCTGCTCCAAACGCTGAACCAGAATGGCCTAGGGAAAAAATACACATACCGTTGTAATCGGGCGAGTCTCTACTTTCAGATGCAACAGGAATTTTTGGGTTAGGTCAATCCGTTCGCGAGATATGGGAGTTTGAAGCTAAGAAATGGTTGAGAAGGCAGAAAATTTTTCGCAATTCTGCTGCTCCAAACGCTTAACCAGAATGGCCTAGGGAAAAAATAAACATACCGTTGTAATTGGGCGAGTTTCTACTTTCAGATGCAATAGGAATTTTTGTGTTAGGTCAATCCGTTCGCGAGATATGGGAGTTTGAAGCTAAGGAATGGTTGAGAAGACAACAAATTTTTCGCAATTCTGCTGCTCCAAACGCTTAACCAGAGTGGCCTAGGGAAAAAATACACATACCGTTGTAATCGGGCGAGTTTCTACTTTCAGACGCAACAGGAATTTTTGGCTTAGGTCAATCCGTTCGCGAGAAATGGCAGTTTGAAGCCAAGAAATGTATGAGAAGGCAAAAAATTTTTCGCAATTCTGCTGCTCCAAACGCTTAACCAGAATGGCCTAGGGAAAAAATACACTTACCGTTGTAATCGGGCGAGTTTCTACGCCCAGACGCTACAGGAATTTTTGGGTTAGGTCAATCCGTTCGCGAGATATGGGAGTTTGAAGCCAAGAAATGTTTGAGAAGGCAACAAATTTTTCGCAATTCTGCTGCTCCAAACGCTTAAACAGAATGGCCTAGTGAAAAAATACACATACCCTTGTAATCGGGCGAGTCTCTACTTTCAGATGCAACAGGAATTTTTGGGTTAAGTCAATCCGTTCGCGAGATATGGGAGTTTGAAGCTAAGAAATGGTTGAGAAGGCAGAAAATTTTTCGCAATTCTGCTGCTCCGAACGCTTAACCAGAATGGCCTAGGGAAAAAATAAACATACCTTTGTAATTGGGCGAGTTTCTACTTTCAGATGCAATAGGAATTTTTGGGTTAGGTCAATCCGTTCGCGAGATATGGGAGTTTGAAGCTAAGAAATGGTTGAGAAGACAACAAATTTTTCGCAATTCTGCTGCTCCAAACGCTTAACCAGAGTGGCCTAGGGAAAAAATACACATACCGTTGTAATCGGGCGAGTTTCTACTTTCAGACGCAACAGGAATTTTTGGCTTAGGTCAATCCGTTCGCGAGAAATGGCAGTTTGAAGCCAAGAAATGTATGAGAAGGCAAAAAATTTTTCGCAATTCTGCTGCTCCAAACGCTCAACCAGAATGGCCTAGGAAAAAAATACACTTACCGTTGTAATCGGGCGAGTTTCTACGCCCAGACGCTACAGGAATTTTTGGGTTAGGTCAATCCGTTCGCAAGATATGGGAGTTTGAAGCCAAGAAATGTTTGAGAAGGCAACAAATTTTTCGCAGTTCTGCTGCTCCAAACGCTTAACCAGAATGGCACAGGGAAAAAATACACATACCGTTGTAATCGGGCGAGTTTCTACTTTCAGATGCAATAGGAATTTTTGGGTTAGGTCAATCCGTTCGCGAGATATGGGAGTTTGAAGCTAAGAAATGGTTGAGAAGACAACAAATTTTTCGCACTTCTGCTGCTCCAAACGCTTAACCAGAATGGCGTAGGGAAAAAATACACATACCGTTGTAATCGGGCGAGTTTCTACTTTCAGATGCAATAGGAATTTTTGGGGTATCTCAATCCGTTCGCGAGATATGGGAGTTTGAAGCTAAGAAATGGTAGAGAAGACAACAAATTTTTCGCAATTCTGCTGCTCCAAACGCTTAACCAGAATGGCCTAGGGACAAAATACACATACCGTTGGAATCGGGCGAGCTTCTACTTTCAGACGCTACAGGAATTTTTGGGTTAGGTCAATCCGTTCGCGAGATATGGGAGTTTGAAGCCAAGAAATGGTTGAGAAGGCAAAAAATTTTTCGCAATTCTGCTGCTCCAAACGCTGAACCAGAGTGGCCTAGGGAAAAAATACACATACCGCTGTAATCGCGCGAGTTTCTACTTTCAGATGCAACAGGAATTTTTGGGTTAGGTCAATCCATTCGCGAGATATGGGAGTTTGAAGCCAAGAAATGGTTGAGAAGGCAAAAAATTTTTCGCAATTCTGCTGCTCCAAACGCTTAACCAGAATGGCCTAGGGAGAAAATGCACATACCGTTGTAATCGGGCTAGTTTCTACTTTCAGATGCAATAGAAATTTTTGGGTTAGGTCAATCCGTTAGTGAGATATGGGAGTTTGAAGCCAAGAAATGTTTGAGAAGGCCAAAAATTTTTCGCAATTCTGCTGCTCCAAACGCTTAACCAGAATGGCCTAGTGAAAAAATACACATACCGTTGTAATCGGGCGAGTCTCTACTTTCAGATGCAACAGGAATTTTTGGGTTAGGTCAATCCGTTCGCGAGATATGGGAGTTTGAAGCTAAGAAATGGTTGAGAAGGCAGAAAATTTTTCGCAATTCTGCTGCTCCAAACGCTTAACCAGAATGGCCTAGGGAAAAAATAAAGATACCGTTGTAATTGGGCGAGTTTCTACTTTCAGATGCAATAGGAATTTTTGGGTTAGGTCAATCCGTTCGCGAGATATGGGAGTTTGAAGCTAAGAAATGGTTGAGAAGACAACAAATTTTTCGCAATTCTGCTGCTCCAAACGCTTAACCAGAATGGCCTAGGGAAAAAATACACTTACCGTTGTAATCGGGCTAGTTTCTACTTTCAGATGCAATAGAAATTTTTGGGTTAGGTCAATCCGTTAGTGAGATATGGGAGTTTGAAGCCAAGAAATGTTTGAGAAGGCAACAAATTTTTCGCAATTCTGCTGCTCCAAACGCTTAACTAGAATGGCCTAGTGAAAAAATACACATACCGTTGTAATCGGGCGAGTCTCTACTTTCAGATGCAACAGGAATTTTTGGGTTTGGTCAATCCGTTCGCGAGATATGGGAGTTTGAAGCTAAGAAATGGTTGAGAAGGCAGAAAATTTTTCGCAATTCTGCTGCTCCAAACGCTTAACCAGAATGGCCTAGGGAAAAAATAAACATACCGTTGTAATTGGGCGAGTTTCTACTTTCAGATGCAATAGGAATTTTTGGGTTAGGTCAATCCGTTCGCGAGATATGGGAGTTTGAAGCTAAGAAATGGTTGAGAAGACAACAAATTTTTCGCAATTCTGCTGTTCCAAACGCTTAACCAGAGTAGCCTAGGGAAAAAATACACATACCGTTGTAATCGGGCGAGTTTCTACTTTCAGACGCAACAGGAATTTTTGGCTTAGGTCAATCCGTTCGCGAGAAATGGCAGTTTGAAGCCAAGAAATGTATGAGAAGGCAAAAAATTTTTCGCAATTCTGCTGCTCCAAACGCTTAACCAGAATGGCCTAGGGAAAAAATACACTTACCGTTGTAATCGGGCGAGTTTCTACGCCCAGACGCTACAGGAATTTTTGGGTTAGGTCAATCCGTTCGCGAGATATGGGAGTTTGAATCCAAGAAATGTTTGAGAAGGCAACAAATTTTTCGCAGTTCTGCTGCTCCAAACGCTTAACCAGAATGGCACAGGGAAAAAATACACATACCGTTGTAATCGGGCGAGTTTCTACTTTCAGATGCAATAGGAATTTTTGGGTTAGGTCAATCCGTTCGCGAGATATGGGAGTTTGAAGCTAAGAAATGGTTGAGAAGACAACAAATTTTTCGCACTTCTGCTGCTCCAAACGCTTAACCAGAATGGCCTAGGGAAAAAATACACATACCGTTGTAATCGGGCGAGTTTCTACTTTCAGATGCAATAGGAATTTTTGGGGTAGGTCAATCCGTTCGCGAGATATGGGAGTTTGAAGCTAAGAAATGGTAGAGAAGGCAACAAATTTTTCGCAATTCTGCTGCTCCAAACGCTTAACCAGAGTGGCCTAGGGAAAAAATACACATACCGTTGTAATCGGGCGAGTTTCTACTTTCAGACGCAACAGGAATTTTTGGCTTAGGTCAATCCGTTCGCGAGAAATGGGAGTTTGAAGCCAAGAAATGTATGAGAAGGCAAAAAATTTTTCGCAATTCTGCTGCTCCAAACGCTTAACTAGAATGGCCTAGTGAAAAAATACACATACCGTTGTAATCGGGCGAGTCTCTACTTTCAGATGCAACAGGAATTTTTGGGTTTGGTCAATCCGTTCGCGAGATATGGGACTTTGAAGCTAAGAAATGGTTGAGAAGGCAGAAAATTTTTCGCAATTCTGCTGCTCCAAACGCTTAACCAGAATGGCCTAGGGAAAAAATAAACATACCGTTGTAATTGGGCGAGTTTCTACTTTCAGATGCAATAGGAATTTTTGGGTTAGGTCAATCCGTTCGCGAGATATGGGAGTTTGAAGCTAAGAAATGGTTGAGAAGACAACAAATTTTTCGCAATTCTGCTGTTCCAAACGCTTAACCAGAGTAGCCTAGGGAAAAAATACACATACCGTTGTAATCGGGCGAGTTTCTACTTTCAGACGCAACAGGAATTTTTGGCTTAGGTCAATCCGTTCGCGAGAAATGGCAGTTTGAAGCCAAGAAATGTATGAGAAGGCAAAAATTTTTCGCAATTCTGCTGCTCCAAACGCTTAACCAGAATGGCCTAGGGAAAAAATACACTTACCGTTGTAATCGGGCGAGTTTCTACGCCCAGACGCTACAGGAATTTTTGGGTTAGGTCAATCCGTTCGCGAGATATGGGAGTTTGAATCCAAGAAATGTTTGAGAAGGCAACAAATTTTTCGCAGTTCTGCTGCTCCAAACGCTTAACCAGAATGGCACAGGGAAAAAATACACATACCGTTGTAATCGGGCGAGTTTCTACTTTCAGATGCAATAGGAATTTTTGGGTTAGGTCAATCCGTTCGCGAGATATGGGAGTTTGAAGCTAAGAAATGGTTGAGAAGACAACAAATTTTTCGCACTTCTGCTGCTCCAAACGCTTAACCAGAATGGCCTAGGGAAAAAATACACATACCGTTGTAATCGGGCGAGTTTCTACTTTCAGATGCAATAGGAATTTTTGGGGTAGGTCAATCCGTTCGCGAGATATGGGAGTTTGAAGCTAAGAAATGGTAGAGAAGGCAACAAATTTTTCGCAATTCTGCTGCTCCAAACGCTTAACCAGAATGGCCTAGGGACAAAATACACATACCGTTGTAATCGGGCGAGTTTCTACTTTCAGATGCAATAGGAATTTTTGGGTTAGGTCAATCCGTTCGCGAGATATGGGAGTTTGAAGCTAAGAAATGGTTGAGAAGACAACAAATTTTTCGCAATTCTGCTGCTCCAAACGCTTAACCAGAGTGGCCTAGGGAAAAAATACACATACCGTTGTAATCGGGCGAGTTTCTACTTTCAGACGCAACAGGAATTTTTGGCTTAGGTCAATCCGTTCGCGAGAAATGGGAGTTTGAAGCCAAGAAATGTATGAGAAGGCAAAAAATTTTTCGCAATTCTGCTGCTCCAAACGCTTAACCAGAATGGCCTAGGGAAAAAATACACTTACCGTTGTAATCGGGCGAGTTTCTATGTCCAGACGCTACAGGAATTTTTGGGTTAGGTTAATCCGTTCGCGAGATATGGGAGTTTGAAGCCAAGAAATGTTTGAGAAGGCAACAAATTTTTCGCAGTTCTGCTGCTCCAAACGCTTAACCAGAATGGCACAGGGAAAAAATACACATACCGTTGTAATCGGGCGAGTTTCTACTTTCAGATGCAATAGGAATTTTTGGGGTAGGTCAATCCGTTCGCGAGATATGGGAGTTTGAAGCTAAGAAATGGTAGAGAAGGCAACAAATTTTTCGCAATTCTGCTGCTCCAAACGCTTAACCAGAATGGCCTAGAGACAAAGTACACATACCGTTGTAATCGGGCGAGTTTCTACTTTCAGACGCAACAGGAATTTTTGGCTTAGGTCAATCCGTTCGCGAGAAATGGGAGTTTGAAGCCAAGAAATGTATGAGAAGGCAAAAAATTTTTCGCAATTCTGCTGCTCCAAACGCTTAACCAGAATGGCCTAGGGAAAAAATACACTTACCGTTGTAATCGGGCGAGTTTCTACGTCCAGACGCTACAGGAATTTTTGGGTTAGGTCAATCCGTTCGCGAGATATGGGAGTTTGAAGCCAAGAAATGTTTGAGAAGGCACAAATTTTTCGCAATTCTGCTGCTCCAAACGCTTAACTAGAATGGCCTAGTGAAAAAATACACATACCGTTGTAATCGGGCGAGTCTCTACTTTCAGATGCAACAGGAATTTTTGGGTTTGGTCAATCCGTTCGCGAGATATGGGAGTTTGAAGCTAAGAAATGGTTGAGAAGGCAGAAAATTTTTCGCAATTCTGCTGCTCCAAACGCTTAACCAGAATGGCCTAGGGAAAAAATAAACATACCGTTGTAATTGGGCGAGTTTCTACTTTCAGATGCAATAGGAATTTTTGGGTTAGGTCAATCCGTTCGCGAGATATGGGAGTTTGAAGCTAAGAAATGGTTGAGAAGACAACAAATTTTTCGCAATTCTGCTGTTCCAAACGCTTAACCAGAGTGGCCTAGGGAAAAAATACACATACCGTTGTAATCGGGCGAGTTTCTACTTTCAGACGCAACAGGAATTTTTGGCTTAGGTCAATCCGTTCGCGAGAAATGGCAGTTTGAAGCCAAGAAATGTATGAGAAGGCAAAAAATTTTTCGCAATTCTGCTGCTCCAAACGCTTAACCAGAATGGCCTAGGGAAAAAATACACTTACCGTTGTAATCGGGCGAGTTTCTACGCCCAGACGCTACAGGAATTTTTGGGTTAGGTCAATCCGTTCGCGAGATATGGGAGTTTGAATCCAAGAAATGTTTGAGAAGGCAACAAATTTTTCGCAGTTCTGCTGCTCCAAACGCTTAACCAGAATGGCACAGGGAAAAAATACACATACCGTTGTAATCGGGCGAGTTTCTACTTTCAGATGCAATAGGAATTTTTGGGTTAGGTCAATCCGTTCGCGAGATATGGGAGTTTGAAGCTAAGAAATGGTTGAGAAGACAAAAAATTTTTCGCACTTCTGCTGCTCCAAACGCTTAACCAGAATGGGCTAGGGAAAAAATACACATACCGTTGGAATCGGGCGAGCTTCTACTTTCAGACGCTACAGGAATTTTTGGGTTAGGTCAATCCGTTCGCGAGATATGGGGGTTTGAAGCCAAGAAATGGTTGAGAAGGCAAAAAATTTTTCGCACTTCTGCTGCTCCAAACGCTTCACCAGAGTGGCCTAGGGAAAAAATACACATACCGTTGTAATCGGGCGAGTTTCTACGTCCAGACGCTACAGGAATTTTTGGGTTAGGTCAATCCGTTCGCGAGATATGGGAGTTTGAAGCCAAGAAATGTTTGAGAAGGCAACAAATTTTTCGCAGTTCTGCTGCTCCAAACGCTTAACCAGAATGGCCCAGGGAAAAAATACACATACCGTTGTAATCGGGCGAGTTTCTACTTTCAGATGCAATAGGAATTTTTGGGTTAGGTCAATCCGTTCGCGAGATATGGGAGTTTGAAGCTAAGAAATGGTTGAGAAGACAAAAAATTTTTCGCACTTCTGCTGCTCCAAACGCTTAACCAGAATGGGCTAGGGAAAAAATACACATACCGTTGGAATCGGGCGAGCTTCTACTTTCAGACGCTACAGGAATTTTTGGGTTAGGTCAATCCGTTCGCGAGATATGGGGGTTTGAAGCCAAGAAATGGTTGAGAAGGCAAAAAATTTTTCGCACTTCTGCTGCTCCAAACGCTTCACCAGAATGGCCTAGGGAAAAAATACACATACCGTTGTAATCGGGCGAGTTTCTACTTTCAGATGCAACAGGAATTTTTGGGTTAGGTCAATCCGTTCGCGAGATATGGGAGTTTGAAGCTAAGAAATGGTTGAGAAGACAACAAATTTTTCGCAATTCTGCTGCTCCAAACGCTTGACCAGACTGGGCTAGGGAAAAAATACACATACCGATGTAATAGGGCGAGTTTCTACTTCCAGACGCTACAGGAATTTTTGGGTTAGGTCAATCCGTTCGCGAGATATGGGAGTTTGAAGCCAAGAAATGGTTGAGAAGGCAAAAAATTTTTCGCAATTCTGCTGCTCCAAACGCTTAACCAGAATGGCCTAGGGAAAAAATACACATACCGCTGTAATCGCGCGAGTTTCTACTTTCAGATGCAACAGGAATTTTTGGGTTAGGTCAATCCGTTCGCGAGATATGGGAGTTTGAAGCCAAGAAATGGTTGAGAAGGCAAAAAATTTTTCGCAATTCTGCTGCTCCAAACGCTTAACCAGAATGGCCTAGGGAGAAAATACACATACCGTTGTAATCGGGCTAGTTTCTACTTTCAGATGCAATAGGAATTTTTGGCTTAGGTCAATCCGTTCGCGAGTAATGGCAGTTTGAAGCCAAGAAATGTATGAGAAGGCAAAAAATTTTTCGCAATTCTGCTGCTCCAAACGCTTAACCAGAATGGCCTAGGGAAAAAATACACATACCGTTGTAATCGGGCGAGTTTCTACTTTCAGACGCAACAGGAATTTTTGGCTTAGGTCAATCCGTTCGCGAGAAATGGGAGTTTGAAGCCAAGAAATGTATGAGAAGGCAAAAAATTTTTCGCAATTCTGCTGCTCCAAACGCTTAACCAGAATGGCCTAGGGAAAAAATACACTTACCGTTGTAATCGGGCGAGTTTCTACGTCCAGACGCTACAGGAATTTTTGGGTTAGGTCAATCCGTTCGCGAGATATGGGGGTTTGAAGCCAAGAAATGGTTGAGAAGGCAAAAAATTTTTCGCACTTCTGCTGCTCCAAACGCTTCACCAGAATGGCCTAGGGAAAAAATACACATACCGTTGTAATCGGGCGTGTTTCTACGTCCAGACGCTACAGGAATTTTTGGGTTAGGTCAATCCGTTCGCGAGATATGGGAGTTTGAAGCCAAGAAATGTTTGAGAAGGCAACAAATTTTTCGCAGTTCTGCTGCTCCAAACGCTTAACCAGAATGGCCCAGGGAAAAAATACACATACCGTTGTAATCGGGCGAGTTTCTACTTTCAGATGCAATAGGAATTTTTGGGTTAGGTCAATCCGTTCGCGAGATATGGGAGTTTGAAGCTAAGAAATGGTTGAGAAGACAAAAAATTTTTCGCACTTCTGCTGCTCCAAACGCTTAACCAGAATGGGCTAGGGAAAAAATACACATACCGTTGGAATCGGGCGAGCTTCTACTTTCAGACGCTACAGGAATTTTTGGGTTAGGTCAATCCGTTCGCGAGATATGGGGGTTTGAAGCCAAGAAATGGTTGAGAAGGCAAAAAATTTTTCGCACTTCTGCTGCTCCAAACGCTTCACCAGAATGGCCTAGGGAAGAAATACACATACCGTTGTAATCGGGCGAGTTTCTACTTTCAGATGCAACAGGAATTTTTGGGTTAGGTCAATCCGTTCGCGAGATATGGGAGTTTGAAGCTAAGAAATGGTTGAGAAGACAACAAATTTTTCGCAATTCTGCTGCTCCAAACGCTTGACCAGACTGGGCTAGGGAAAAAATACACATACCGATGTAATAGGGCGAGTTTCTACTTCCAGACGCTACAGGAATTTTTGGGTTAGGTCAATCCGTTCGCGAGATATGGGAGTTTGAAGCCAAGAAATGGTTGAGAAGACAAAAAATTTTTCGCAATTCTGCTGCTCCAAACGCTTAACCAGAATGGCCTAGGGAAAAAATACACATACCGCTGTAATCGCGCGAGTTTCTACTTTCAGATGCAACAGGAATTTTTGGGTTAGGTCAATCCGTTCGCGAGATATGGGAGTTTGAAGCCAAGAAATGGTTGAGAAGGCAAAAAATTTTTCGCAATTCTGCTGCTCCAAACGCTTAACCAGAATGGCCTAGGGAGAAAATACACATACCGTTGTAATCGGGCTAGTTTCTACTTTCAGATGCAATAGGAATTTTTGGCTTAGGTCAATCCGTTCGCGAGTAATGGCAGTTTGAAGCCAAGAAATGTATGAGAAGGCAAAAAATTTTTCGCAATTCTGCTGCTCCAAACGCTTAACCAGAATGGCCTAGGGAAAAAATACACTTACCGTTGTAATCGGGCGAGTTTCTACGCCCAGACGCTACAGCAATTTTTGGATTAGGTCAATCCGTTCGCGAGATATGGGAGTTTGAAGCCAAGAAATGTTTGAGAAGGCAACAAATTTTTCGCAATTCTGCTGCTCCAAACGCTTAACCAGAATGGCCTAGGGAAAAAATACACATACCGTTGTAATCGGGCGAGTTTCTACTTTCAGATGCAACAGGAATTTTTGGGTTAGGTCAATCCGTTCGCGAGATATGGGAGTTTGAAGCTAAGAAATGGTTGAGAAGACAACAAATTTTTCGCAATTCTGCTGCTCCAAACGCTTAACCAGAGTGGCCTAGGGAAAAAATACACATACCGTTGTAATCGGGCGAGTTTCTACTTTCAGACGCAACAGGAATTTTTGGCTTAGGTCAATCCGTTCGCGAGAAATGGCAGTTTGAAGCCAAGAAATGTATGAGAAGGCAAAAAATTTTTCGCAATTCTGCTGCTCCAAACGCTCAACCAGAATGGCCTAGGGAAAAAATACACTTACCGTTGTAATCGGGCGAGTTTCTACGCCCAGACGCTACAGGAATTTTTGGGTTAGGTCAATCCGTTCGCAAGATATGGGAGTTTGAAGCCAAGAAATGTTTGAGAAGGCAACAAATTTTTCGCAGTTCTGCTGCTCCAAACGCTTAACCAGAATGGCACAGGGAAAAAATACACATACCGTTGTAATCGGGCGAGTCTCTACTTTCAGATGCAACAGGAATTTTTGGGTTAGGCCAATCCGTTCGCGAGATATGGGAGTTTGAAGCCAAGAAATGTTTGAGAAGGCAACAAATTTTTCGCAGTTCTGCTGCTCCAAACGCTTAACCAGAATGGCACAGGGAAAAAATACACATACCGTTGTAATCGGGCGAGTTTCTACTTTCAGACGCAACAGGAATTTTTGGCTTAGGTCAATCCGTTCGCGAGAAATGGCAGTTTGAAGCCAAGAAATGTATGAGAAGGCAAAAAATTTTTCGCAATTCTGCTGCTCCAAACGCTCAACCAGAATGGCCTAGGGAAAAAATACACTTACCGTTGTAATCGGGCGAGTTTCTACGCCCAGACGCTACAGGAATTTTTGGGTTAGGTCAATCCGTTCGCAAGATATGGGAGTTTGAAGCCAAGAAATGTTTGAGAAGGCAACAAATTTTTCGCAGTTCTGCTGCTCCAAACGCTTAACCAGAATGGCACAGGGAAAAAATACACATACCGTTGTAATCGGGCGAGTTTCTACTTTCAGATGCAATAGGAATTTTTGGGTTAGGTCAATCCGTTCGCGAGATATGGGAGTTTGAAGCTAAGAAATGGTTGAGAAGACAACAAATTTTTCGCACTTCTGCTGCTCCAAACGCTTAACCAGAATGGCCTAGGGAAAAAATACACATACCGTTGTAATCGGGCGAGTTTCTACTTTCAGATGCAATAGGAATTTTTGGGGTAGGTCAATCCGTTCGCGAGATATGGGAGTTTGAAGCCAAGAAATGGTTGAGAAGGCAAAAAATTTTTCGCAATTCTGCTGCTCCAAACGCTGAACCAGAATGGCCTAGGGAAAAAATACACATACCGCTGTAATCGCGCGAGTTTCTACTTTCAGATGCAACAGGAATTTTTGGGTTAGTTCAATCCATTCGCGAGATATGGGAGTTTGAAGCCAAGAAATGGTTGAGAAGGCAAAAAATTTTTCGCAATTCTGCTGCTCCAAACGCTTAACCAGAATGGCCTAGGGAGAAAATGCACATACCGTTGTAATCGGGCTAGTTTCTACTTTCAGATGCAATAGAAATTTTTAGGTTAGGTCAATCCGTTCGTGAGATATGGGAGTTTGAAGCCAAGAAATGTTTGAGAAGGCCAAAAATTTTTCGCAATTCTGCTGCTCCAAACGCTTAACCAGAATGGCCTAGTGAAAAAATACACATACCGTTGTAATCGGGCGAGTCTCTACTTTCAGATGCAACAGGAATTTTTGGGTTAGGTCAATCCGTTCGCGAGATATGGGAGTTTGAAGCTAAGAAATGGTTGAGAAGGCAGAAAATTTTTCCGAATTCTGCTGCTCCAAACGCTTAACCAGAATGGCCTAGGGAAAAAATACACTTACCGTTGTAATCGAGCGAGTTTCTACGCCCAGACGCTACAGGAATTTTTGGGTTAGGTCAATCCGTTCGCGAGATATGGGAGTTTGAAGCCAAGAAATGTTTGAGAAGGCAACAAATTTTTCGCAATTCTGCTGCTCCAAACGCTTAACCAGAATGGCCTAGTGAAAAAATACACATACCGTTGTAATCGGGCGAGTCTCTACTTTCAGATGCAACAGGAATTTTTGGGTTTGGTCAATCCGTTCGCGAGATATGGGAGTTTGAAGCTAAGAAATGGTTGAGAAGGCAGAAAATTTTTCGCAATTCTGCTGCTCCAAACGCTTAACCAGAATGGCCTAGGGAAAAAATAAACATACCGTTGTAATTGGGCGAGTTTCTAATTTCAGATGCAATAGGAATTTTTGGGTTAGGTCAATCCGTTCGCGAGATATGGGAGTTTGAAGCTAAGAAATGGTTGAGAAGACAACAAATTTTTCGCAATTCTGCTGTTCCAAACGCTTAACCAGAGTGGCCTAGGGAAAAAATACACATACCGTTGTAATCGGGCGAGTTTCTACTTTCAGACGCAACAGGAATTTTTGGCTTAGGTCAATCCGTTCGCGAGAAATGGCAGTTTGAAGCCAAGAAATGTATGAGAAGGCAAAAAATTTTTCGCAATTCTGCTGCTCCAAACGCTTAACCAGAATGGCCTAGGGAAAAAATACACTTACCGTTGTAATCGGGCGAGTTTCTACGCCCAGACGCTACAGGAATTTTTGGGTTAGGTCAATCCGTTCGCGAGATATGGGAGTTTGAAGCCAAGAAATGTTTGAGAAGGCAACAAATTTTTCGCAGTTCTGCTGCTCCAAACGCTTAACCAGAATGGCACAGGGAAAAAATACACATACCGTTGTAATCGGGCGAGTTTCTACTTTCAGATGCAATAGGAATTTTTGGGTTAGGTCAATCCGTTCGCGAGATATGGGAGTTTGAAGCTAAGAAATGGTTGAGAAGACAACAAATTTTTCGCAATTCTGCTGCTCCAAACGCTTAACCAGAGTGGCCTAGGGAAAAAATACACATACCGTTGTAATCGGGCGAGTTTCTACTTTCAGACGCAACAGGAATTTTTGGCTTAGGTCAATCCGTTCGCGAGAAATGGGAGTTTGAAGCCAAGAAATGTATGAGAAGGCAAAAAATTTTTCGCAATTCTGTTGCTCCAAACGCTTAACCAGAATGGCCTAGGGAAAAAATACACTTACCGTTGTAATCGGGCGAGTTTCTACGTCCAGACGCTACATGAATTTTTGGGTTAGGTTAATCCGTTCGCGAGATATGGGAGTTTGAAGCCAAGAAATGTTTAAGAAGGCAACAAATTTTTCGCAGTTCTGCTGCTCCAAACGCTTAACCAGAATGGCACAGGGAAAAAATACACATACCGTTGTAATCGGGCGAGTTTCTACTTTCAGATGCAATAGGAATTTTTGGGGTAGGTCAATCCGTTCGCGAGATATGGGAGTTTGAAGCTAAGAAATGGTAGAGAAGGCAACAAATTTTTCGCAATTCTGCTTCTCCAAACGCTTAACCAGAATGGCCTAGGGACAAAATACACATACCGTTGTAATCGGGCGAGTTTCTACTTTCAGACGCAACAGGAATTTTTGGCTTAGGTCAATCCGTTCGCGAGAAATGGGAGTTTGAAGCCAAGAAATGTATGAGAAGGCAAAAAATTTTTCGCAATTCTGCTGCTCCAAACGCTTAACCAGAATGGCCTAGGGAAAAAATACACTTACCGTTGTAATCGGGCGAGTTTCTACGTCCAGACGCTACAGGAATTTTTGGGTTAGGTCAATCCGTTCGCGAGATATGGGAGTTTGAAGCCAAGAAATGTTTGAGAAGGCAACAAATTTTTCGCAGTTCTGCTGCTCCAAACGCTTAACCAGAATGGCCCAGGGAAAAAATACACATACCGTTGTAATCGGGCGAGTTTCTACTTTCAGATGCAATAGGAATTTTTGGGTTAGGTCAATCCGTTCGCGAGATATGGGAGTTTGAAGCTAAGAAATGGTTGAGAAGACAACAAATTTTTCGCACTTCTGCTGCTCCAAACGCTTAACCAGAATGGCCTAGGGAAAAAATACACATACCGTTGTAATCGGGCGAGTTTCTACTGTCAGATGCAACAGGAATTTTTGGGTTAGGTCAATCCGTTCGCGAGATATGGGAGTTTGAAGCTAAGAAATGGTTGAGAAGACAACAAATTTTTCGCAATTCTGCTGCTCCAAACGCTTAACCAGAATGGCCTAGGGAAAAAATACACATACCGTTGTAATCGGGCGAGTCTCTACATTCAGACGCTACAGGAATTTTTGGGTTAGGTCAATCCGTTCGCGAGATATGGGAGTTTGAAGCCAAGAAATGGTTGAGAAGGCAAAAAATTTTTCGCAATTCTGCTGCTCCAAACGCTTAACCAGAATGGCCTAGGGAAAAAATACACATACCGTTGTAATCGGGCGAGTCTCTACATTCAGACGCTACAGGAATTTTTGGGGTAGGTCAATCCGTTCGCGAGATATGGGAGTTTGAAGCTAAGAAATGGTAGAGAAGGCAACAAATTTTTCGCAATTCTGCTGCTCCAAACGCTTAACCAGAATGGCCTAGGGACAAAATACACATACCGTTGTAATCGGGCGAGTTTCTACTTTCAGATGCAATAGGAATTTTTGGGTTAGGTCAATCCGTTCGCGAGATATGGGAGTTTGAAGCTAAGAAATAGTTGAGAAGACAACAAATTTTTCGCAATTCTGCTGCTCCAAACGCTTAACCAGAGTGGCCTAGGGAAAAAATACACATACCGTTGTAATCGGGCGAGTTTCTACTTTCAGACGCAACAGGAATTTTTGGCTTAGGTCAATCCGTTCGCGAGAAATGGGAGTTTGAAGCCAAGAAATGTATGAGAAGGCAAAAAATTTTTCGCAATTCTGTTGCTCCAAACGCTTAACCAGAATGGCCTAGGGAAAAAATACACTTACCGTTGTAATCGGGCGAGTTTCTACGTCCAGACGCTACATGAATTTTTGGGTTAGGTTAATCCGTTCGCGAGATATGGGAGTTTGAAGCCAAGAAATGTTTAAGAAGGCAACAAATTTTTCGCAGTTCTGCTGCTCCAAACGCTTAACCAGAATGGCACAGGGAAAAAATACACATACCGTTGTAATCGGGCGAGTTTCTACTTTCAGATGCAATAGGAATTTTTGGGGTAGGTCAATCCGTTCGCGAGATATGGGAGTTTGAAGCTAAGAAATGGTAGAGAAGGCAACAAATTTTTCGCAATTCTGCTTCTCCAAACGCTTAACCAGAATGGCCTAGGGACAAAATACACATACCGTTGTAATCGGGCGAGTTTCTACTTTCAGACGCAACAGGAATTTTTGGCTTAGGTCAATCCGTTCGCGAGAAATGGGAGTTTGAAGCCAAGAAATGTATGAGAAGGCAAAAAATTTTTCGCAATTCTGCTGCTCCAAACGCTTAACCAGAATGGCCTAGGGAAAAAATACACTTACCGTTGTAATCGGGCGAGTTTCTACGTCCAGACGCTACAGGAATTTTTGGGTTAGGTCAATCCGTTCGCGAGATATGGGAGTTTGAAGCCAAGAAATGTTTGAGAAGGCAACAAATTTTTCGCAGTTCTGCTGCTCCAAACGCTTAACCAGAATGGCCCAGGGAAAAAATACACATACCGTTGTAATCGGGCGAGTTTCTACTTTCAGATGCAATAGGAATTTTTGGGTTAGGTCAATCCGTTCGCGAGATATGGGAGTTTGAAGCTAAGAAATGGTTGAGAAGACAACAAATTTTTCGCACTTCTGCTGCTCCAAACGCTTAACCAGAATGGCCTAGGGAAAAAATACACATACCGTTGTAATCGGGCGAGTTTCTACTTTCAGATGCAACAGGAATTTTTGGGTTAGGTCAATCCGTTCGCGAGATATGGGAGTTTGAAGCTAAGAAATGGTTGAGAAGACAACAAATTTTTCGCAATTCTGCTGCTCCAAACGCTTAACCAGAATGGCCTAGGGAAAAAATACACATACCGTTGTAATCGGGCGAGTCTCTACATTCAGACGCTACAGGAATTTTTGGGTTAGGTCAATCCGTTCGCGAGATATGGGAGTTTGAAGCCAAGAAATGGTTGAGAAGGCAAAAAATTTTTCGCAATTCTGCTGCTCCAAACGCTTAACCAGAATGGCCTAGGGAAAAAATACACATACCGTTGTAATCGGGCGAGTTTCGACTTTCAGATGCAATAGGAATTTTTGGGTTAGGTCAATCCGTTCGCGAGATATGGGAGTTTGAAGCCAAGAAATGGTTGAAAAGGCAACAAATTTTTCGCAATTCTGCTGCTCCAAACGCTTAACCAGAATGGCCTAGGGAAAAAATACACATACCGTTGAAATCGGGCGAGTTTCTACTTTCAGATGCAATAGAAATTTTTGGGTTAGATCAATCCGTTCGCGAGATATGGGAGTTTGAAGCCAAGAAATGGTTGAGAATGCAAAAAATTTTTCGCAATTCTGCTGCTCCAAACGCTTAACCAGAATGGCCTAGGGAAAAAATACACATACCGTTGTAATCGGGCGAGTTTCGACTTTCAGATGCAATAGGAATTTTTGGGTTAGGTCAATCCGTTCGCGAGATATGGGAGTTTGAAGCAAAGAAATGGTTGAGAAGGCAACAAATTTTTCGCAATTCTGCTGCTCCAAACGCTTAACCAGAATGGCCTAGGGAAAAAATACACATACCTTTGTAATCGGGCGAGTTTCTACTTTCAGATGCAATAGGAATTTTTGGGTTAGGTCAATCCGTTCGCGAGATATGGGAGTTTGAAGCCAAGAAATGGTTGAGAAGGCAAAAAATTTTTCGCAATTCTGCTGCTCCAAACGCTTAACCAGAATGGCCTAGGGAAAAAATACACTTACCGTTGTAATCGGGCGAGTTTCTACGTCCAGACGCTACATGAATTTTTGGGTTAGGTTAATCCGTTCGCGAGATATGGGAGTTTGAAGCCAAGAAATGTTTAAGAAGGCAACAAATTTTTCGCAGTTCTGCTGCTCCAAACGCTTAACCAGAATGGCACAGAGAAAAAATACACATACCGTTGTAATCGGGCGAGTTTCTACTTTCAGATGCAATAGGAATTTTTGGGGTAGGTCAATCCGTTCGCGAGATATGGGAGTTTGAAGCTAAGAAATGGTAGAGAAGGCAACAAATTTTTCGCAATTCTGCTGCTCCAAACGCTTAACCAGAATGGCCTAGGGACAAAATACACATACCGTTGTAATCGGGCGAGTTTCTACTTTCAGACGCAACAGGAATTTTTGGCTTAGGTCAATCCGTTCGCGAGAAATGGGAGTTTGAAGCCAAGAAATGTATGAGAAGGCAAAAAATTTTTCGCAATTCTGCTGCTCCAAACGCTTAACCAGAATGGCCTAGGGAAAAAATACACTTACCGTTGTAATCGGGCGAGTTTCTACGTCCAGACGCTACAGGAATTTTTGGGTTAGGTCAATCCGTTCGCGAGATATGGGAGTTTGAAGCCAAGAAATGTTTGAGAAGGCAACAAATTTTTCGCAGTTCTGCTACTCCAAACGCTTAACCAGAATGGCCCAGGGAAAAAATACACATACCGTTGTAATCGGGCGAGTTTCTACTTTCAGATGCAATAGGAATTTTTGGGTTAGGTCAATCCGTTCGCGAGATATGGGAGTTTGAAGCTAAGAAATGGTTGAGAAGACAACAAATTTTTCGCACTTCTGCTGCTCCAAACGCTTAACCAGAATGGCCTAGGGAAAAAATACACATACCGCTGTAATCGGGCGAGTTTCTACTTTCAGATGCAACAGGAATTTTTGGGTTAGGTCAATCCGTTCGCGAGATATGGGAGTTTGAAGCTAAGAAATGGTTGAGAAGACAACAAATTTTTCGCAATTCTGCTGCTCCAAACGCTTAACCAGAATGGCCTAGGGAAAAAATACACATACCGTTGTAATCGGGCGAGTCTCTACATTCAGACGCTACAGGAATTTTTGGGTTAGGTCAATCCGTTCGCGAGATATGGGAGTTTGAAGCCAAGAAATGGTTGAGAAGGCAAAAAATTTTTCGCAATTCTGCTGCTCCAAACGCTTAACCAGAATGGCCTAGGGAAAAAATACACATACCGTTGTAATCGGGCGAGTTTCGACTTTCAGATGCAATAGGAATTTTTGGGTTAGGTCAATCCGTTCGCGAGATATGGGAGTTTGAAGCCAAGAAATGGTTGAAAAGGCAACAAATTTTTCGCAATTCTGCTGCTCCAAACGCTTAACCAGAATGGCCTAGGGAAAAAATACACATACCGTTGAAATCGGGCGAGTTTCTACTTTCAGATGCAATAGAAATTTTTGGGTTAGATCAATCCGTTCGCGAGATATGGGAGTTTGAAGCCAAGAAATGGTTGAGAATGCAAAAAATTTTTCGCAATTCTGCTGCTCCAAACGCTTAACCAGAATGGCCTAGGGAAAAAATACACATACCGTTGTAATCGGGCGAGTTTCGACTTTCAGATGCAATAGGAATTTTTGGGTTAGGTCAATCCGTTCGCGAGATATGGGAGTTTGAAGCAAAGAAATGGTTGAGAAGGCAACAAATTTTTCGCAATTCTGCTGCTCCAAACGCTTAACCAGAATGGCCTAGGGAAAAAATACACATACCTTTGTAATCGGGCGAGTTTCTACTTTCAGATGCAATAGGAATTTTTGGGTTAGGTCAATCCGTTCGCGAGATATGGGAGTTTGAAGCCAAGAAATGGTTGAGAAGGCAACAAATTTTTCGCAATTCTGCTGCTCCAAACGCTTCACCAGAATGGCCTAGGGAAAAAATACACATACCGTTGTAATCGGGCGAGTCTCTATTTCCAGACGCTACAGGAATTTTTGGGTTAGGTCAATCCGTTCGCAAGATATGGGAGTTTGAAGCCAAGAAATGGTTGAGAAGGCAAAAAATTTTTCGCAATTCTGCTGCTCCAAACGCTTAACCAGAATGGCCTAGGGAAAAAATACACATACCGTTGTAATCGGGCGAGTTTCTACTTTCAGATGCAATAGGAATTTTTGGGTTAGGTCAATCCGTTCGCGAGATATGGGAGTTTGAAGCAAAGAAATGGTAGAGAAGGCAACAAATTTTTCGCAATTCTGCTGCTCCAAACGCTTAACCAGAATGGCCTAGGGAAAAAATACACATACCGTTGTAATCGGGCGAGTTTCTACTTTCAGATGCAATAGGAATTTTTGGGTTAGGTCAATCCGTTCGCGAGATATGGGAGTTTGAAGCTAAGAAATGGTTGAGAAGACAACAAATTTTTCGCAATTCTGCTGCTCCAAACGCTTAACCAGAATGGCCTAGGGAAAAAATACACTTACCGTTGTAATCGGGCGAGTTTCTACGCCCAGACGCTACAGGAATTTTTGGGTTAGGTCAATCCGTTCGCGAGATATGGGAGTTTGAAGCCAAGAAATGTTTGAGAAGGCAACAAATTTTTCGCAGTTCTGCTGCTCCAAACGCTTAACCAGAATGGCACAGGGAAAAAATACACATACCGTTGTAATCGGGCGAGTTTCTACTTTCAGATGCAATAGGAATTTTTGGGTTAGGTCAATCCGTTCGCGAGATATGGGAGTTTGAAGCTAAGAAATGGTTGAGAAGACAACAAATTTTTCGCACTTCTGCTGCTCCGAACGCTTAACCAGAATGGCCTAGGGAAAAAATACACATACCGTTGTAATCGGGCGAGTTTCTACTTTCAGATGCAATAGGAATTTTTGGGGTAGGTCAATCCGTTCGCGAGATATGGGAGTTTGAAGCTAAGAAATGGTAGAGAAGGCAACAAATTTTTCGCAATTCTGCTGCTCCAAACGCTTAACCAGAATGGCCTAGGGACAAAATACACATACCGTTGTAATCGGGCGAGTTTCTACTTTCAGATGCAATAGGAATTTTTGGGTTAGGTCAATCCGTTCGCGAGATATGGGAGTTTGAAGCTAAGAAATGGTTGAGAAGACAACAAATTTTTCGCAATTCTGCTGCTCCAAACGCTTAACCAGAGTGGCCTAGGGAAAAAATACACATACCGTTGTAATCGGGCGAGTTTCTACTTTCAGACGCAACAGGAATTTTTGGCTTAGGTCAATCCGTTCGCGAGAAATGGGAGTTTGAAGCCAAGAAATGTATGAGAAGGCAAAAAATTTTTCGCAATTCTGCTGCTCCAAACGCTTAACCAGAATGGCCTAGGGAAAAAATACACTTACCGTTGTAATCGGGCGAGTTTCTACGTCCAGACGCTACATGAATTTTTGGGTTAGGTTAATCCGTTCGCGAGATATGGGAGTTTGAAGCCAAGAAATGTTTGAGAAGGCAACAAATTTTTCGCAGTTCTGCTGCTCCAAACGCTTAACCAGAATGGCACAGGGAAAAAATACACATACCGTTGTAATCGGGCGAGTTTCTACTTTCAGATGCAATAGGAATTTTTGGGGTAGGTCAATCCGTTCGCGAGATATGGGAGTTTGAAGCTAAGAAATGGTAGAGAAGGCAACAAATTTTTCGCAATTCTGCTGCTCCAAACGCTTAACCAGAATGGCCTAGGGACAAAATACACATACCGTTGTAATCGGGCGAGTTTCTACATTCAGACGCAACAGGAATTTTTGGCTTAGGTCAATCCGTTCGCGAGATATGGGAGTTTGAAGCTAAGAAATGGTTGAGAAGACAACAAATTTTTCGCACTTCTGCTGCTCCAAACGCTTAACCAGAATGGCCTAGGGAAAAAATACACATACCGTTGTAATCGGGCGAGTTTCTACTTTCAGATGCAACAGGAATTTTTGGGTTAGGTCAATCCGTTCGCGAGATATGGGAGTTTGAAGCTAAGAAATGGTTGAGAAGACAACAAATTTTTCGCAATTCTGCTGCTCCAAACGCTTAACCAGAATGGCCTAGGGAAAAAATACACATACCGTTGTAATCGGGCGAGTCTCTACATTCAGACGCCACAGGAATTTTTGGGTTAGGTCAATCCGTTCGCGAGATATGGGAGTTTGAAGCCAAGAAATGGTTGAGAAGGCAAAAAATTTTTCGCAATTCTGCTGCTCCAAACGCTTAACCAGAATGGCCTAGGGAAAAAATACACATACCGTTGTAATCGGGCGAGTTTCGACTTTCAGATGCAATAGGAATTTTTGGGTTAGGTCAATCCGTTCGCGAGATATGGGAGTTTGAAGCCAAGAAATGGTTGAAAAGGCAACAAATTTTTCGCAATTCTGCTGCTCCAAACGCTTAACCAGAATGGCCTAGGGAAAAAATTCACATACCGTTGAAATCGGGCGAGTTTCTACTTTCAGATGCAATAGAAATTTTTGGGTTAGATCAATCCGTTCGCGAGATATGGGAGTTTGAAGCCAAGAAATGGTTGAGAATGCAAAAAATTTTTCGCAATTCTGCTGCTCCAAACGCTTAACCAGAATGGCCTAGGGAAAAAATACACATACCGTTGTAATCGGGCGAGTTTCGACTTTCAGATGCAATAGGAATTTTTGGGTTAGGTCAATCCGTTCGCGAGATATGGGAGTTTGAAGCAAAGAAATGGTTGAGAAGGCAACAAATTTTTCGCAATTCTGCTGCTCCAAACGCTTAACCAGAATGGCCTAGGGAAAAAAATACACATACCGTTGTAATCGGGCGAGTTTCTACTTTCAGATGCAATAGGAATTTTTGGGTTAGGTCAATCCGTTCGCGAGATATGGGAGTTTGAAGCTAAGAAATGGTTGAGAAGACAACAAATTTTTCGCAATTCTGATGCTCCAAACGCTTAACCAGAATGGCCTAGGGAAAAAATACACATACCGTTGTAATCGGGCGAGTCTCTACATTCAGACGCCACAGGAATTTTTGGGTTAGGTCAATCCGTTCGCGAGATATGGGAGTTTGAAGCCAAGAAATGGTTGAGAAGGCAAAAAATTTTTCGCAATTCTGCTGCTCCAAACGCTTAACCAGAATGGCCTAGGGAAAAAATACACATACCGTTGTAATCGGGCGAGTTTCGACTTTCAGATGCAATAGGAATTTTTGGGTTAGGTCAATCCGTTCGCGAGATATGGGAGTTTGAAGCCAAGAAATGGTTGAAAAGGCAACAAATTTTTCGCAATTCTGCTGCTCCAAACGCTTAACCAGAATGGCCTAGGGAAAAAATACACATACCGTTGTAATCGGGCGAGTTTCGACTTTCAGATGCAATAGGAATTTTTGGGTTAGGTCAATCCGTTCGCGAGATATGGGAGTTTGAAGCCAAGAAATGGTTGAAAAGGCAACAAATTTTTCGCAATTCTGCTGCTCCAAACGCTTAACCAGAATGGCCTAGGGAAAAAATTCACATACCGTTGAAATCGGGCGAGTTTCTACTTTCAGATGCAATAGGAATTTTTGGGTTAGGTCAATCCGTTCGCGAGATATGGGAGTTTGAAGCTAAGAAATGGTTGAGAAGACAACAAATTTTTCGCACTTCTGCTGCTCCAAACGCTTAACCAGAATGGCCTAGGGAAAAAATACACATACCGTTGTAATCGGGCGAGTTTCTACTTTCAGATGCAACAGGAATTTTTGGGTTAGGTCAATCCGTTCGCGAGATATGGGAGTTTGAAGCTAAGAAATGGTTGAGAAGACAACAAATTTTTCGCAATTCTGCTGCTCCAAACGCTTAACCAGAATGGCCTAGGGAAAAAATACACATACCGTTGTAATCGGGCGAGTCTCTACATTCAGACGCTACAGGAATTTTTGGGTTAGGTCAATCCGTTCGCGAGATATGGGAGTTTGAAGCCAAGAAATGGTTGAGAAGGCAAAAAATTTTTCGCAATTCTGCTGCTCCAAACGCTTAACCAGAATGGCCTAGGGAAAAAATACACATACCGTTGTAATCGGGCGAGTTTCGACTTTCAGATGCAATAGGAATTTTTGGGTTAGGTCAATCCGTTCGCGAGATATGGGAGTTTGAAGCCAAGAAATGGTTGAAAAGGCAACAAATTTTTCGCAATTCTGCTGCTCCAAACGCTTAACCAGAATGGCCTAGGGAAAAAATACACATACCGTTGAAATCGGGCGAGTTTCTACTTTCAGATGCAATAGAAATTTTTGGGTTAGATCAATCCGTTCGCGAGATATGGGAGTTTGAAGCCAAGAAATGGTTGAGAATGCAAAAAATTTTTCGCAATTCTGCTGCTCCAAACGCTTAACCAGAATGGCCTAGGGAAAAAATACACATACCGTTGTAATCGGGCGAGTTTCGACTTTCAGATGCAATAGGAATTTTTGGGTTAGGTCAATCCGTTCGCGAGATATGGGAGTTTGAAGCAAAGAAATGGTTGAGAAGGCAACAAATTTTTCGCAATTCTGCTGCTCCAAACGCTTAACCAGAATGGCCTAGGGAAAAAATACACATACCTTTGTAATCGGGCGAGTTTCTACTTTCAGATGCAATAGGAATTTTTGGGTTAGGTCAATCCGTTCGCGAGATATGGGAGTTTGAAGCCAAGAAATGGTTGAGAAGGCAAAAAATTTTTCGCAATTCTGCTGCTCCAAACGCTTAACCAGAATGGCCTAGGGAAAAAATACACTTACCGTTGTAATCGGGCGAGTTTCTACGTCCAGACGCTACATGAATTTTTGGGTTAGGTTAATCCGTTCGCGAGATATGGGAGTTTGAAGCCAAGAAATGTTTAAGAAGGCAACAAATTTTTCGCAGTTCTGCTGCTCCAAACGCTTAACCAGAATGGCACAGAGAAAAAATACACATACCGTTGTAATCGGGCGAGTTTCTACTTTCAGATGCAATAGGAATTTTTGGGGTAGGTCAATCCGTTCGCGAGATATGGGAGTTTGAAGCTAAGAAATGGTAGAGAAGGCAACAAATTTTTCGCAATTCTGCTGCTCCAAACGCTTAACCAGAATGGCCTAGGGACAAAATACACATACCGTTGTAATCGGGCGAGTTTCTACTTTCAGACGCAACAGGAATTTTTGGCTTAGGTCAATCCGTTCGCGAGAAATGGGAGTTTGAAGCCAAGAAATGTATGAGAAGGCAAAAAATTTTTCGCAATTCTGCTGCTCCAAACGCTTAACCAGAATGGCCTAGGGAAAAAATACACTTACCGTTGTAATCGGGCGAGTTTCTACGTCCAGACGCTACAGGAATTTTTGGGTTAGGTCAATCCGTTCGCGAGATATGGGAGTTTGAAGCCAAGAAATGTTTGAGAAGGCAACAAATTTTTCGCAGTTCTGCTACTCCAAACGCTTAACCAGAATGGCCCAGGGAAAAAATACACATACCGTTGTAATCGGGCGAGTTTCGACTTTCAGATGCAATAGGAATTTTTGGGTTAGGTCAATCCGTTCGCGAGATATGGGAGTTTGAAGCCAAGAAATGGTTGAAAAGGCAACAAATTTTTCGCAATTCTGCTGCTCCAAACGCTTAACCAGAATGGCCTAGGGAAAAAATACACATACCGTTGAAATCGGGCGAGTTTCTACTTTCAGATGCAATAGAAATTTTTGGGTTAGATCAATCCGTTCGCGAGATATGGGAGTTTGAAGCCAAGAAATGGTTGAGAATGCAAAAAATTTTTCGCAATTCTGCTGCTCCAAACGCTTAACCAGAATGGCCTAGGGAAAAAATACACATACCGTTGTAATCGGGCGAGTTTCGACTTTCAGATGCAATAGGAATTTTTGGGTTAGGTCAATCCGTTCGCGAGATATGGGAGTTTGAAGCAAAGAAATGGTTGAGAAGGCAACAAATTTTTCGCAATTCTGCTGCTCCAAACGCTTAACCAGAATGGCCTAGGGAAAAAATACACATACCTTTGTAATCGGGCGAGTTTCTACTTTCAGATGCAATAGGAATTTTTGGGTTAGGTCAATCCGTTCGCGAGATATGGGAGTTTGAAGCCAAGAAATGGTTGAGAAGGCAACAAATTTTTCGCAATTCTGCTGCTCCAAACGCTTCACCAGAATGGCCTAGGGAAAAAATACACATACCGTTGTAATCGGGCGAGTCTCTATTTCCAGACGCTACAGGAATTTTTGGGTTAGGTCAATCCGTTCGCAAGATATGGGAGTTTGAAGCCAAGAAATGGTTGAGAAGGCAAAAAATTTTTCGCAATTCTGCTGCTCCAAACGCTTAACCAGAATGGCCTAGGGAAAAAATACACATACCGTTGTAATCGGGCGAGTTTCTACTTTCAGATGCAATAGGAATTTTTGGGTTAGGTCAATCCGTTCGCGAGATATGGGAGTTTGAAGCAAAGAAATGGTAGAGAAGGCAACAAATTTTTCGCAATTCTGCTGCTCCAAACGCTTAACCAGAATGGCCTAGGGAAAAAATACACATACCGTTGTAATCGGGCGAGTTTCTACTTTCAGATGCAATAGGAATTTTTGGGTTAGGTCAATCCGTTCGCGAGATATGGGAGTTTGAAGCTAAGAAATGGTTGAGAAGACAACAAATTTTTCGCAATTCTGCTGCTCCAAACGCTTAACCAGAATGGCCTAGGGAAAAAATACACTTACCGTTGTAATCGGGCGAGTTTCTACGCCCAGACGCTACAGGAATTTTTGGGTTAGGTCAATCCGTTCGCGAGATATGGGAGTTTGAAGCCAAGAAATGTTTGAGAAGGCAACAAATTTTTCGCAGTTCTGCTGCTCCAAACGCTTAACCAGAATGGCACAGGGAAAAAATACACATACCGTTGTAATCGGGCGAGTTTCTACTTTCAGATGCAATAGGAATTTTTGGGTTAGGTCAATCCGTTCGCGAGATATGGGAGTTTGAAGCTAAGAAATGGTTGAGAAGACAACAAATTTTTCGCACTTCTGCTGCTCCGAACGCTTAACCAGAATGGCCTAGGGAAAAAATACACATACCGTTGTAATCGGGCGAGTTTCTACTTTCAGATGCAATAGGAATTTTTGGGGTAGGTCAATCCGTTCGCGAGATATGGGAGTTTGAAGCTAAGAAATGGTAGAGAAGGCAACAAATTTTTCGCAATTCTGCTGCTCCAAACGCTTAACCAGAATGGCCTAGGGACAAAATACACATACCGTTGTAATCGGGCGAGTTTCTACTTTCAGATGCAATAGGAATTTTTGGGTTAGGTCAATCCGTTCGCGAGATATGGGAGTTTGAAGCTAAGAAATGGTTGAGAAGACAACAAATTTTTCGCAATTCTGCTGCTCCAAACGCTTAACCAGAGTGGCCTAGGGAAAAAATACACATACCGTTGTAATCGGGCGAGTTTCTACTTTCAGACGCAACAGGAATTTTTGGCTTAGGTCAATCCGTTCGCGAGAAATGGGAGTTTGAAGCCAAGAAATGTATGAGAAGGCAAAAAATTTTTCGCAATTCTGCTGCTCCAAACGCTTAACCAGAATGGCCTAGGGAAAAAATACACTTACCGTTGTAATCGGGCGAGTTTCTACGTCCAGACGCTACATGAATTTTTGGGTTAGGTTAATCCGTTCGCGAGATATGGGAGTTTGAAGCCAAGAAATGTTTGAGAAGGCAACAAATTTTTCGCAGTTCTGCTGCTCCAAACGCTTAACCAGAATGGCACAGGGAAAAAATACACATACCGTTGTAATCGGGCGAGTTTCTACTTTCAGATGCAATAGGAATTTTTGGGGTAGGTCAATCCGTTCGCGAGATATGGGAGTTTGAAGCTAAGAAATGGTAGAGAAGGCAACAAATTTTTCGCAATTCTGCTGCTCCAAACGCTTAACCAGAATGGCCTAGGGACAAAATACACATACCGTTGTAATCGGGCGAGTTTCTACATTCAGACGCAACAGGAATTTTTGGCTTAGGTCAATCCGTTCGCGAGATATGGGAGTTTGAAGCTAAGAAATGGTTGAGAAGACAACAAATTTTTCGCACTTCTGCTGCTCCAAACGCTTAACCAGAATGGCCTAGGGAAAAAATACACATACCGTTGTAATCGGGCGAGTTTCTACTTTCAGATGCAACAGGAATTTTTGGGTTAGGTCAATCCGTTCGCGAGATATGGGAGTTTGAAGCTAAGAAATGGTTGAGAAGACAACAAATTTTTCGCAATTCTGCTGCTCCAAACGCTTAACCAGAATGGCCTAGGGAAAAAATACACATACCGTTGTAATCGGGCGAGTCTCTACATTCAGACGCCACAGGAATTTTTGGGTTAGGTCAATCCGTTCGCGAGATATGGGAGTTTGAAGCCAAGAAATGGTTGAGAAGGCAAAAAATTTTTCGCAATTCTGCTGCTCCAAACGCTTAACCAGAATGGCCTAGGGAAAAAATACACATACCGTTGTAATCGGGCGAGTTTCGACTTTCAGATGCAATAGGAATTTTTGGGTTAGGTCAATCCGTTCGCGAGATATGGGAGTTTGAAGCCAAGAAATGGTTGAAAAGGCAACAAATTTTTCGCAATTCTGCTGCTCCAAACGCTTAACCAGAATGGCCTAGGGAAAAAATTCACATACCGTTGAAATCGGGCGAGTTTCTACTTTCAGATGCAATAGAAATTTTTGGGTTAGATCAATCCGTTCGCGAGATATGGGAGTTTGAAGCCAAGAAATGGTTGAGAATGCAAAAAATTTTTCGCAATTCTGCTGCTCCAAACGCTTAACCAGAATGGCCTAGGGAAAAAATACACATACCGTTGTAATCGGGCGAGTTTCGACTTTCAGATGCAATAGGAATTTTTGGGTTAGGTCAATCCGTTCGCGAGATATGGGAGTTTGAAGCAAAGAAATGGTTGAGAAGGCAACAAATTTTTCGCAATTCTGCTGCTCCAAACGCTTAACCAGAATGGCCTAGGGAAAAAATACACATACCGTTGTAATCGGGCGAGTTTCTACTTTCAGATGCAATAGGAATTTTTGGGTTAGGTCAATCCGTTCGCGAGATATGGGAGTTTGAAGCTAAGAAATGGTTGAGAAGACAACAAATTTTTCGCAATTCTGATGCTCCAAACGCTTAACCAGAATGGCCTAGGGAAAAAATACACATACCGTTGTAATCGGGCGAGTCTCTACATTCAGACGCCACAGGAATTTTTGGGTTAGGTCAATCCGTTCGCGAGATATGGGAGTTTGAAGCCAAGAAATGGTTGAGAAGGCAAAAAATTTTTCGCAATTCTGCTGCTCCAAACGCTTAACCAGAATGGCCTAGGGAAAAAATACACATACCGTTGTAATCGGGCGAGTTTCGACTTTCAGATGCAATAGGAATTTTTGGGTTAGGTCAATCCGTTCGCGAGATATGGGAGTTTGAAGCCAAGAAATGGTTGAAAAGGCAACAAATTTTTCGCAATTCTGCTGCTCCAAACGCTTAACCAGAATGGCCTAGGGAAAAAATTCACATACCGTTGAAATCGGGCGAGTTTCTACTTTCAGATGCAATAGAAATTTTTGGGTTAGATCAATCCGTTCGCGAGATATGGGAGTTTGAAGCCAAGAAATGGTTGAGAATGCAAAAAATTTTTCGCAATTCTGCTGCTCCAAACGCTTAACCAGAATGGCCTAGGGAAAAAATACACATACCGTTGTAATCGGGCGAGTTTCGACTTTCAGATGCAATAGGAATTTTTGGGTTAGGTCAATCCGTTCGCGAGATATGGGAGTTTGAAGCAAAGAAATGGTTGAGAAGGCAACAAATTTTTCGCAATTCTGCTGCTCCAAACGCTTAACCAGAATGGCCTAGGGAAAAAATACACATACCGTTGTAATCGGGCGAGTTTCTACTTTCAGATGCAATAGGAATTTTTGGGTTAGGTCAATCCGTTCGCGAGATATGGGAGTTTGAAGCCAAGAAATGGTTGAGAAGGCAACAAATTTTTCGCAATTCTGCTGCTCCAAACGCTTAACCAGAATGGCCTAGGGAAAAAATACACATACCGTTGTAATCGGGCGAGTTTCTACTTTCAGATGCAATAGGAATTTTTGGGTTAGGTCAATCCGTTCGCGAGATATGGGAGTTTGAAGCCAAGAAATGGTTGAGAAGGCAACAAATTTTTCGCAATTCTGCTGCTCCAAACGCTTAACCAGAATGGCCTAGGGAAAAAATACACATACCGTTGTAATCGGGCGAGTCTCTACATTCAGACGCCACAGGAATTTTTGGGTTAGGTCAATCCGTTCGCGAGATATGGGAGTTTGAAGCCAAGAAATGGTTGAGATGGCAAAAAATTTTTCGCAATTCTGCTGCTCCAAACGCTTAACCAGAATGGCCTAGGGAAAAAATACACATACCGTTGTAATCGGGCGAGTTTCTACTTTCAGATGCAACAGGAATTTTTGGGTTAGGTCAATCCGTTCGCGAGATATGGGAGTTTGAAGCCAAGAAATGGTTGAGAAGGCAAAAAATTTTTCGCAATTCTGCTGCTCCAAACGCTTAACCAGAATGGCCTAGGGAAAAAATTCACATACCGTTGAAATCGGGCGAGTTTCTACTTTCAGATGCAATAGAAATTTTTGGGTTAGATCAATCCGTTCGCGAGATATGGGAGTTTGAAGCCAAGAAATGGTTGAGAATGCAAAAAATTTTTCGCAATTCTGCTGCTCCAAACGCTTAACCAGAATGGCCTAGGGAAAAAATACACATACCGTTGTAATCGGGCGAGTTTCGACTTTCAGATGCAATAGGAATTTTTGGGTTAGGTCAATCCGTTCGCGAGATATGGGAGTTTGAAGCAAAGAAATGGTTGAGAAGGCAACAAATTTTTCGCAATTCTGCTGCTCCAAACGCTTAACCAGAATGGCCTAGGGAAAAAATACACATACCGTTGTAATCGGGCGAGTTTCGACTTTCAGATGCAATAGGAATTTTTGGGTTAGGTCAATCCGTTCGCGAAATATGGGAGTTTGAAGCAAAGAAATGGTTGAGAAGGCAACAAATTTTTCGCAATTCTGCTGCTCCAAACGCTTAACCAGAATGGCCTAGGGAAAAAATACACATACCGTTGTAATCGGGCGAGTTTCTACTTTCAGATGCAATAGGAATTTTTGGGTTAGGTCAATCCGTTCGCGAGATATGGGAGTTTGAAGCCAAGAAATGGTTGAGAAGGCAACAAATTTTTCGCAATTCTGCTGCTCCAAACGCTTAACCAGAATGGCCTAGGGAAAAAATACACATACCGTTGTAATCGGGCGAGTCTCTACATTCAGACGCCACAGGAATTTTTGGGTTAGGTCAATCCGTTCGCGAGATATGGGAGTTTGAAGCCAAGAAATGGTTGAGATGGCAAAAAATTTTTCGCAGTTCTGCTGCTCCAAACGCTTAACCAGAATGGCCTAGGGAAAAAATACACATACCGTTGTAATCGGGCGAGTTTCTACTTTCAGATGCAACAGGAATTTTTGGGTTAGGTCAATCCGTTCGCGAGATATGGGAGTTTGAAGCTAAGAAATGGTTGAGAAGACAACAAATTTTTCGCAATTCTGCTGCTCCAAACGCTTAACCAGAATGGCCTAGGGAAAAAATACACATACCGTTGTAATCGGGCGAGTCTCTACATTCAGACGCCACAGGAATTTTTGGGTTAGGTCAATCCGTTCGCGAGATATGGGAGTTTGAAGCCAAGAAATGGTTGAGAAGGCAAAAAATTTTTCGCAATTCTGCTGCTCCAAACGCTTAACCAGAATGGCCTAGGGAAAAAATACACATACCGTTGTAATCGGGCGAGTTTCGACTTTCAGATGCAATAGGAATTTTTGGGTTAGGTCAATCCGTTCGCGAGATATGGGAGTTTGAAGCCAAGAAATGGTTGAAAAGGCAACAAATTTTTCGCAATTCTGCTGCTCCAAACGCTTAACCAGAATGGCCTAGGGAAAAAATTCACATACCGTTGAAATCGGGCGAGTTTCTACTTTCAGATGCAATAGAAATTTTTGGGTTAGATCAATCCGTTCGCGAGATATGGGAGTTTGAAGCCAAGAAATGGTTGAGAATGCAAAAAATTTTTCGCAATTCTGCTGCTCCAAACGCTTAACCAGAATGGCCTAGGGAAAAAATACACATACCGTTGTAATCGGGCGAGTTTCGACTTTCAGATGCAATAGGAATTTTTGGGTTAGGTCAATCCGTTCGCGAGATATGGGAGTTTGAAGCAAAGAAATGGTTGAGAAGGCAACAAATTTTTCGCAATTCTGCTGCTCCAAACGCTTAACCAGAATGGCCTAGGGAAAAAATACACATACCGTTGTAATCGGGCGAGTTTCTACTTTCAGATGCAATAGGAATTTTTGGGTTAGGTCAATCCGTTCGCGAGATATGGGAGTTTGAAGCCAAGAAATGGTTGAGAAGGCAACAAATTTTTCGCAATTCTGCTGCTCCAAACGCTTAACCAGAATGGCCTAGGGAAAAAATACACATACCGTTGTAATCGGGCGAGTCTCTACTTCCAGACGCTACAGGAATTTTTGGGTTAGGTCAATCCGTTCGCAAGATATGGGAGTTTGAAGCCAAGAAATGGTTGAGAAGGCAAAAAATTTTTCGCAATTCTGCTGCTCCAAACGCTTAACCAGAATGGCCTAGGGAAAAAATACACATACCGTTGTAATCGGGCGAGTTTCTACTTTCAGATGCAATAGGAATTTTTGGGTTAGGTCAATCCGTTCGCGAGATATGGGAGTTTGAAGCCAAGAAATGGTTGATAATGCAAAAAATTTTTCGCAATTCTGCTGCTCCAAACGCTTAACCAGAACGGCCTAGGGAAAAAATACACATACCGTTGTAATCGGGCGAGTTTCTACTTTCAGATGCAACAGGAATTTTTGGGTTAGGTCAATCCGTTCGCGAGATATGGGAGTTTGAAGCCAAGAAATGGTTGAGAAGGCAAAAAATTTTTCGCACTTCTGCTGCTCCAAACGCTTAACCAGAATGGCCTAGGGAAAAAATACACATACCGTTGTAATCGGGCGAGTTTCGACTTTCAGATGCAATAGGAATTTTTGGGTTAGGTTAATCCGTTCGCGAGATATGGGAGTTTGAAGCAAAGAAATGGTTGAGAAGGCAACAAATTTTTCGCAATTCTGCTGCTCCAAACGCTTAACCAGAATGGCCTAGGGAAAAAATACACATACCGTTGTAATCGGGCGAGTTTCTACTTTCAGATGCAATAGGAATTTTTGGGTTAGGTCAATCCGTTCGCGAGATATGGGAGTTTGAAGCCAAGAAATGGTTGAGAAGGCAACAAATTTTTCGCAATTCTGCTGCTCCAAACGCTTCACCAGAATGGCCTAGGGAAAAAATACACATACCGTTGTAATCGGGCGAGTCTCTACTTCCAGACGCTACAGGAATTTTTGGGTTAGGTCAATCCGTTCGCGAGATATGGGAGTTTGAAGCCAAGAAATGGTTGAGAAGGCAAAAAATTTTTCGCAATTCTGCTGCTCCAAACGCTTAACCAGAATGGCCTAGGGAAAAAATACACAAACCGCTGTAATCGGGCGAGGTTCTACTTTCAGATGCAATTGGAATTTTTGGGTTAGGTCAATCCGTTCGCGAGATATGGGAGTTTGAAGCCAAGAAATTGTTGAGAAGGCAACAAATTTTCCGCAATTCTGCTGCCCCAAACGCTTAACCAGAATGGCCTAGGGAAAAAATACACATACCGCTGTAATCGGGCGAGGTTCTACTTTCAGATGCAATTGGAATTTTTGGGTTAGGTCAATCCGTTCGCGAGATATGGGAGTTTGAAGCCAAGAAATGGTTGAGAAGGCAAAAAATTTTTCGCAATTCTGCTGCTCCAAACGCTTAACCAGAATGGCCTAGGGAAAAAATACACATACCGTTGTAATCGGGCGAGTTTCTACTTTCAGATGCAATAGGAATTTTTGGGTTAGGTCAATCCGTTCGCGAGATATGGGAGTTTGAAGCCAAGAAATGGTTGAGAAGGCAAAAAATTTTTCGCAATTCTGCTGCTCCAAACGCTTAACCAGAATGGCCTAGGGAAAAAATACACATACCGTTGTAATCGGGCGAGTCTCTACATCCAGACGCTACAGGAATTTTTGGGTTAGGTCAATCCGTTCGCGAGATATGGGAGTTTGAAGCCAAGAAATGGTTGAGAATGCAAAAAATTTTTCGCAATTCTGCTGCTCCAAACGCTTAACCAGAATTGCCTAGGGAAAAAATACACATACCGTTGTAATCGGGCGAGTTTCGACTTTCAGATGCAATAGGAATTTTTGGGTTAGGTCAATCCGTTCGCGAGATATGGGAGTTTGAAGCAAAGAAATGGTTGAGAAGGCAACAAATTTTTCGCAATTCTGCTGCTCCAAACGCTTAACCAGAATGGCCTAGGGAAAAAATACACATACCGTTGTAATCGGGCGAGTTTCTACTTTCAGATGCAATAGGAATTTTTGGGTTAGGTCAATCCGTTCGCGAGATATGGGAGTTTGAAGCCAAGAAATGGTTGAGAAGGCAACAAATTTTTCGCAATTCTGCTGCTCCAAACGCTTCACCAGAATGGCCTAGGGAAAAAATACACATAACGTTGTAATCGGGCGAGTCTCTACTTCCAGACGCTACAGGAATTTTTGGGTTAGGTCAATCCGTTCGCAAGATATGGGAGTTTGAAGCCAAGAAATGGTTGAGAAGGCCAAAAATTTTTCGCAATTCTGCTGCTCCAAACACTTAACCAGAATGGCCTAGGGAAAAAATACACATACCGCTGTAATCGGGCGAGGTTCTACTTTCAGATGCAATGGGAATTTTTGGGTTAGGTCAATCCGTTCGCGAGATATGGGAGTTTGAAGCCAAGAAATGGTTGAGAAAGCAAAAAATTTTTCGCAATTCTGCTGCTCCAAACGCTTAACCAGAATGGCCTAGGGAAAAAATACACATACCGTTGTAATCGGGCGAGTTTCTACTATCAGATGCAATAGGAATTTTTGGGTTAGGTCAATCCGTTCGCGAGATATGGGAGTTTGAAGCCAAGAAATGGTTGATAATGCAAAAAATTTTTCGCAATTCTGCTGCTCCAAACGCTTAACCAGAATGGCCTAGGGAAAAAATACACATACCGTTGTAATCGGGCGAGTTTCTACTTTCAGATGCAACAGGAATTTTTGGGTTAGGTCAATCCGTTCGCGAGATATGGGAGTTTGAAGCCAAGAAATGGTTGAGAAGGCAAAAAATTTTTCGCACTTCTGCTGCTCCAAACGCTTAACCAGAATGGCCTAGGGAAAAAATACACATACCGTTGTAATCGGGCGAGTTTCGACTTTCAGATGCAAGAGGAATTTTTGGGTTAGGTCAATCCGTTCGCGAGATATGGGAGTTTGAAGCATAGAAATGGTTGAGAAGGCAACAAATTTTTCGCAATTCTGCTGCTCCAAACGCTTAACCAGAATGGCCTAGGGAAAAAATACACATACCGTTGTAATCGGGCGAGTTTCTACTATCAGATGCAATAGGAATTTTTGGGTTAGGTCAATCCGTTCGCGAGATATGGGAGTTTGAAGCCAAGAAATGGTTGATAATGCAACAAATTTTTCGCAATTCTGCTGCTCCAAACGCTTAACCAGAATGGCCTAGGGAAAAAATACACATACCGTTGTAATCGGGCGAGTTTCTACTTTCAGATGCAACAGGAATTTTTGGGTTAGGTCAATCCGTTCGCGAGATATGGGAGTTTGAAGCCAAGAAATGGTTGAGAAGGCAAAAAATTTTTCGCACTTCTGCTGCTCCAAACGCTTAACCAGAATGGCCTAGGGAAAAAATACACATACCGT